>NC_091390.1:1639604-1672872 GCF_038502225.1 Cherax quadricarinatus
GCCCAGACTTATGGAATTCCTTGTTCATCAAGAACTGCAAGAAGTCCCTATTGCATGCCTTCAGCATTTTATGGAGAGGGAACATGGACACAGGGGTCATCCCACACACACTAAAAACAACAGACATAGCCCCACTCCACAAAGGTGGCAGTAAAGCAATTGCAAAGAACTGCAGACCGATAGCACTAACATCCCATATAAAAATCTTTGAGAGGGTTCTAAGAAGCAATATAGCTAGCCAACCACCCACATACCCATCAATTACACAACCCAGGGCAACACGGGTTTAGAGCAGGTTACTCCTACCTGTCCCAGCTACTGGACCACTATGACAAGGTCCTGGATGCTGTAGAGGATAAACAAAATACAGATGTAGTATACAGACTTTGCAAAAGCTTTTGACAAGTGTGACCTTGGTGTAACAGCACACAAAATGCCGGATAAAGGAATGACGGGAAAAGTTGGTAGATGGATCTACAACTTCCTGACAAACAGAACACAAAGAATAATAGTATACAGAGTAAAGTCCCAGACAGCCACGGTAAAAAGCTCTGTTCCACAAGGCACAGTATTCTATTCCTCATCCTCATTTCTGACATAGACAGAGATGTAAGCCATAGCTCCATGTCTTCCTTTGTGGATGACACCCAGATCACCATGACAGTGACCTCAATCGAAGATGCTGCGAGACTCCAAGCGGACATAAACCAAATCTTAGAATGGGCCACTCAAAACAATATGAAGTTCAATGAGGAGAAATTTCAACTACTCAGATATGGAAAACTTGAAAAAATTAAAAATATGTCAGGGTATACCACAAATTCTAACCATACAATAGAGTGGAAAGGTAATGTGAAGGACCTGGGAGTGATAATGTCAGAGGATCTCGCCTTCAAAGACCACAACAATGTATCTACTTCATCTGCTAGGAAAATGATAGAATGGATAATGAGAACCTTCAAAACTAGGGACACCAAGCCCATGATGATTCTCTTCAAATCGCTTGTGCTCTCTAGGCTGGAATACTGCTGTACACTAATGGCCCCCTTCAAGGCTGGCAACATTGCAGACCTGGAGAGTGTACAAAGAACTTTCATGGCACACATAAGTGCAATAAGGCACTTAAACTACTGTATTCCCTGGAACGCAAACGAGAGAGATACATGATAATATACACTTGGAAGATCCTGGAGGAATTGGTACCAAACTTGCACACGAAAATCACTCCATATGAAAGCAAAAGACTTGGCAGGAGATGTAACATTCCCCCGATGAAAAGCAGAGGTGCCACAAGTACACTGAGAGACAACACAATAAGTGTCCAGGGCACAAGACTGTTCAATTGCCTCCCAGCATACATAAGGGGGATTACCAATAGACCCCTGGCTATCTTCAAGAAGGCACTGGACAGGCACCTAAAATCAGTACCTGACCAACTGGGGTGTGGTTCGTACATCAGCTTGCATGCAGCCAGCAGTAACAGCCTGGTTGATCAGACCCTGATCCACCATGAGGCCTGGTCTCAGACCGGGCTGGGGGGGCGTTGACCCCCGAAACCCTCTCCAGGTAAACTCCAAGTAAACCCTGCCTTGGTGGGGGATGGCCATTGTCTTTAACCCTCTACCAGGCAGGCCAGAAAATATAGTTGCCTGCCTGGTACAAGGTTGAACACTATGGCCGTTTCTAACCAAGGTAAAGTGGCCTCCACCCCAAAAAAATATATATACGTGTATTCACTGTCATATTTACACATTCACTATCATAGTTTCTTTCCTTTTTGTCCTGATGCTTTAATGACTTGACTTTCCTGGTTGACAGAGGCTCCAGGTCCTCCCACCAGAGCCACTGTGGAAGTCATCGACAGCACCCGCGTCAGAGTCACCTTCAGGGAACCCGAACCACAGAACTGTGCCATCACAACAAAATACAAAGGTAATGCTGGTAGTCGCCACGAATTATTATCTTTAAATATCTATCAGTATACCCGTACAGGCCTATTGTGATTACAATAGGCCTGTATGGGCATATTGATAGTTTAAAGTTAGGCTTGAACATGTCTCTAATAAACATATACCTAGAATATACTTCTGTGCTTTTGGGAGATTCTGAAGAGAAGTTGGTGGACAAGTTTGGTAGAGTATGTAAAAGAAGGATATTAAAAGTGAACGTTAGAAAGAGTAAGGTGAAGAGGATAAAAAAAAGTTAGGTAATGAAATATCAGATTGGAGGGAGAGAGTATGGAGGAGGTGAATGTATTCAGATATTTAGGAGTGAACGTGTCAGCGGATGGGTCTATGAAAGATGAGGTGAATCATAGCACTGATGAGGGTAAAAAGGTGAGTGGTGCTCTGAGGAGTCTGAGGGGACAAAGAACTTTGTCCATGGAAGCAAAGATGGGAATGTATGAGAGTATAGTTATACCAACACTATTATATGGGCGTGAAGCATGGTTGGTGAATGTTGTAACAAGGAGAAGGCTGGAGGCAGTGGAGAAGGCTGGAGGCAGTGGAGGAGAAGGCTGGAGGCAGTGGAGGAGAAGGCTGGGGACAGTGGTGGAGGCTGGAGGCAGTGGAGGAGACTGGAGGCAGTGGAGGAGGCTGAAGGCAGTGGAGGAGGCTGGAGGCAGTGGAGGAGGCTGGAGGCAGTGGAGGAGGCTGGAGGCAGTGGAGGAGGCTGGAGGCAGTGGAGGAGAAGGCTGGAGGCAGTGGAGGAGAAGGCTGGGGGCAGTGGTGGAGGCTGGAGGCAGTGGAGGAGACTGGAGGCAGTGGAGGAGGCTGGAGGCAGTGGAGGAGGCTGGAGGCAGTGGAGGAGGCTGGAGGCAGTGGAGGAGGCTGGAGGCAGTGGAGGAGACTGGAGGCAGTGGAGGAGACTGGAGGCAGTGGAGGAGGCTGGAGGCAGTGGAGGAGGCTGGAGGCAGTGGAGAAGGAGGCTGGAGGAGGCTGGAGGCAGTGGAGGAGGCTGGAGGCAGTGGAAGAGAAGGCTGGAGGCAGTAGTGGAGGAGGTTGGAGACAGTAGTGGAGGAGGTTGGAGGCAGTAGTGGAGGAGGTTGGAGGCAGTAGTGGAGGAGGTTGGAGGCAGTAGTGGAGGAGACTGGAGGCAGTAGTGGAGGAGGCTGGAGGCACTGAAGGCACTGGAGGAGGCTGGAGGCACTGGAGGAGGAGGCAGCTGGAGGCACTGGAGGAGGAGGCTGGAGGCACTGGAGGAGGAGGCTGGAGGCACTGGAGGAGGAGGCTGGAGGCACTGGAGGAGGAGGCTGGAGGCACTGGAGGAGGAGGCTGGAGGCATTGGAGGAGGAGGCTGGAGGCACTGGAGGAGGCTGGAGGCACTGGAGGAGGAGGCTGGAGGCACTGGAGGAGGAGGCTGGAGGCACTGGAGGAGGAGGCTGGAGGCACTGGAGAAGGAAGCTGGAGGCACTGGAGGAGGCTGGAGGCACTGGAGGAGGAGGCTGGAGGCACTGGAGGAGGAAGCTGGAGGCACTGGAGGAGGCTGGAGGCACTGGAGGAGGAGGCTGGAGGCACTGGAGAAGGAAGCTGGAGGCACTGGAGGAGGCTGGAGGCACTGGAGGAGGAGGCTGGAGGCACTGGAGGAGGAAGCTGGAGGCAGTGGAGATGTCATGTCTGAGGGCAATGTGTGGTGTGAATATAATGCAGATAATCCGTAGTTTGGAGATTAGAAGGAGGTGCGGGTTGAGGTGGGGTTGTTGTCGTGGTTCAGACATTTAGAGAGGATAGAACAAAATAGAATGACTTAGAGAGCATGTAATTATATCCGTAATGGAAGGAAGTTGGGATAAGGGTCGTCCTAGAAATGGTTGGAGGGAGGGGGTAAAGGAGGTTTTGTGTGCGAGGGGCCTGGACTTCCAGCAAGCATGCATGAGCGTGTTACATAGGAGTAAGCAGAGGCAAATGGTTTTTATGACTTGACATGCTGTTGGAGTGTGAGCAAAGTAACATTTATGAAGGGATTCAGGGAAGCCAGTTAGCAGGACTTGAGTCCTGGAGGTGGGAAGTACAGTGCCTGCATTCTGAAGGATGAGTGGAGATGTGTTGCAGCTTTTGAACTGTAGTGTAGACATGCCTCTAGCAAGACAGTGATGGAATGAATGACGGTAAAAGTTTTTTTTTTTTTTTTTTTTTTGAGTCAGTCTGCTTTGGTGGAAAATGGCCAGTGTGTTAATAAATAAAACATCTACATTATCTGTATGTTCACAGTAATAATGCATTATTGTTATCATTATTATCATTATCATCATTATTTGGGAAGCTTTTGGGATTGATAGAATATTTGAGGATTTCAGTGTCCCTTTAATGCTGCCTCCGAGTACAGTATGTTTAATAAAGTCTTCTCTTACAGTTGAATGGAGTATGGACGAGTGGGCGTCTGTGGGCGGCAGTCTGGAAATTCACGACTTGCGTCGCATGTCAGTTTTTGTGGACGGTCTATCACAGGGCAAGAGACATCACTTCAGAGTGTGTGCGGGGAATTTGAAGGACTATGGGCCCCCTGTACTGACCAGTCCCCCAGCTGCCATACCCTCTAGTGAGTTGATTGCCATCAAAGATTAATACAGTAGTCCCCTGTATCCGCAGGGAATATGATTCAAGACCTTCCATGGATACCCAAAACCGTGGACAGTAGCAAACCCTATATATGTCATTTTTCATTTACATTCATACCCATGATAAAATTGAATTTGTAAATTATCCACAATAAGTGAAGAATTAGCACTTTTTCACTGCCACCTCCACTGCTGTGTTTAGGGATTATTAGTAAAGCAAAATTAAGGGTTATTTTATATACAGGAGAAGTTGCTACTAGCACCTTGCTACCAGCAATGTAGTCACTGTAGTCAATGTAATCATTATTTTACTACATGTAAACCACACAATAACCAAATTCTGTAAACTCAGCATTGTAATCCTTATAGAGAATAAACTTTGAATTTGAATTTGAATAATACCATAATCTGTAACAATTTAAAGTTCAGAATTAGTCTAAGTCTGCCCTAAATGCTTAGCCATGCTAGGTGTTCTAATGGCCCCCTCTGTAATTAGTATTTTAAACCATGTAAACCACACAATATCCAAAATCTGTAAACCCCGCATTGTAATCCTTACAGAGAATAAACTTAATTGATTGATTGATTTAGTAATTTATACAGAAGGGGTTATTAGCCCACTAAGTAGATCATACTCTGCATATATCAGTGGACGTTAATGCTTTTAAATGATGAATGGTATTTTTCAGTGAGCCTTAATGTGAAAAAAAATGCATTTTTTTTTAGGCTGGAGAGATGCAGACTGCCAGAAGCCTAGATTGGATGGACAAGTGAGCGAATTGGATGACTTGTTCAACCAGGTCTGTAATTCCAGGCCGCAGCACGCGGCGGAAATTAAGGCAATAGAACCGGGCCAGGAGACGCCACTCAACCTTAGGAAGGCACAGAAAAAGAAGAGTATCAAAAATCTCTTCACTCCTGCACCAAAATTTCATAGAAATTTAAAAAAGTAAGAGAGATTCTTTAAAAATTGTGTGTGTGTGTGTATTGTTGTGTGTATGGATGTTTGCGTTTATCAGTTTGTTTCTGAGGGTTGAGAATTAGCGTGGTAGTAGGTTGGTAGACAGCAACCACCCAGGGAGGTACTACCATCCTGTGGTAGTAGGTTGGTAGACAACAACCACCCAGGGAGGTACTACCATCCTGTGGTAGTAGGTTGGTAGACAGCAACCACCCAGGGAGGTACTACCATCCTGTGGTAGTAGGTTGGTAGACAACAACCACCCAGGGAGGTACTACCATCCTGTGGTAGTAGGTTGGTAGACAACAACCACCCAGGGAGGTACTACCGTCCTGTGGTAGTAGGTTGGTAGACAACAACCACCCAGGGAGGTACTACCATCCTGTGGTAGTAGGTTGGTAGACAACAACCACCCAGGGAGGTACTACCGTCCTGTGGTAGTAGGTTGGTAGACAGCAACCACCCAGGGAGGTACTACCGTCCTGTGGTAGTAGGTTGGTAGACAGCAACCACCCAGGGAGGTACTACCATCCTGCCAAGTGAGTGTAAAACGAAAGCCTGTAATTGTTTTACATGATGGTAGGATTGCTGGTGTCTTTTGTCTGTCTCATAAACATGCAAGATTTCAGGTATGTCTTGCTACTTCTACTTACACTTAGGTCACACTACACATACATGTACAAGCATATATATATACACCCCTCTGGGTTTTCTTCTATTTTCTTTCTAGTTCTTGTTCTTGTTTATTTCCTCTTATCTCCATGGGGAAGTGGAACAGAATTCTTCCTCCGTGAGCCATGCGTGTTGTAAGAGGCGACTAAAATGCCAGGAGCAAGGGGCTGGTAACCCCTTCTCCTGTATGTACAAGGAGAAACTTTCGTTTCTCCTTTTGGGCCACCCCGCCTCGGTGGGATACGGCCGGTGTGTTGAAAGAGAGTTGTGCAGCACCTGATCTGTTACCAAAGAGAATATAGATTTTGTCAGTGTTAAGTGTAAACTTATTGGCCATCACCCAGGTTGATGTTTTTAGGATCTCTTCATTAACAATGGTGTTGAGTGAGGCAAGATTTGGGTGGGAGATGATATAAGTCATGTCGTCAGCAAAGAGAATTGGTTTCAGGTGTTGTGATACATTGGGAAGATCATTGATGTATAAGAGGAAGAGCAGGGGACCAAGGACACTTCCCTGAGGCACTCCAGTATCAAGTGGTTGTGATGATGAGGGTGTGTCCTTAATGGAAATATATTGATACCTGTTAGTAAGGTAGGATTTGAAGTAGGTAAGTGCATGGCCTCTTGTACCATAATGGTCAAGTTTGTGGAGCAGACCTCAGTGTGTGAGGCAAGTGTGCTACCAACCCAGCTATGGGACACCCTAGTATCATACTCAGTTTTAAAATTGTATTTGATAAAATTGTTGTATTTCCAGGTAGCTACAACTTGGGAAGACGTCAAATCTCTCAGACAAGACATGGATCGCGCTGGATCAGCCTCAAATGTACCTTTCAGAATCAAACTATTGCAAGCTGCAGCCAACATGCAGGTACAGTCCTACTTTCACTTGTTTTCTGAATGCTGAGAGGCACAGATAATAGGCTAGGCCTTCTCAAACCCTAAGAATATTTGTCCCATCTATTCTGAATGTTACACAAGGAATAACTCTGAGGGCAAAGTATAGTGTAAATATTATGCAGAAAATCCATAGTTTGGAGATTAGAAGGAGGTGCGGGGTTACTAAAAGTATTATCCAGAGGGCTGGAGAGGGGTTGTTGAAGTGGTTCAGACATTTAGAGATAATAGAACAAAATAGGATGACTTGGGGAGTGAATCAATCTGTAGCTGAGGGAAGGCAGGGTAGGGGTCATCCAGGGAAAGGTTGGAGGGAAGGGGTAAAGGAGGCTTTGTGTGAGAGGGGCTTGGACTTCCAGCAAGTGTGCGTATTAAATAGGAGTGAGTGGAGACAAATGGTTTTTATGATTGACGTGCTGTTGGAGTGTGAGCAAGTAACATTTATGGAAAGATTCAGGGTAAACCAGTTAGCAGTACTTGAGTCCTGAAGGTGGCAAGTACAGTGCCTACACTCTGAAGGATGAGCAAGGATGTTACAGTTTCCATTTATACATCAGATTAGATTCTGGGCTACTACTGTACAGGAGAGCCTCACTTATACAGCAGGTTAGACTCCTGGCTACTGCTGTAAAGTGAATCATAGCCTTTTTCCAATTTCAAATACATATAAAAGCCTGATAACATGTTTATATTATTATATATTAAGTGAGCAATAGAGGTAGGCCTACAAAATGCATAAACAGTGCACACATTACTTACTTCAAAATATTTCATCATTCTTAGCTTATTGTGAGTGTTGAATATGTTTACTGAAAAATGTTGTACGAGAGAAACACCGTAAAGTGAAGTGCTCTGTAGCGAGCCTGTAGCCCAGGGTTCTCACAGTACCTGTAGCTCAGGGGCCTCACAATACCTGTAGCCCAGGGGCCTCACAATACCTGTATCCCAGGGTTCTCACAGTACCTGTAGCTCAGGGGCCTCACAATACCTGTATTCCAGGGTTCTCACAGTACCTGTAGCTCAGGGGCCTCACATTACCTGTAGCCCAAGGTTCTCACAGTACCTGTATCCCAGGGGCCTCACAGTACCTGTAGCCCAGGGGCCTCACTGCACCTGTAGCCCAGGGGCCTCGCGCTACCTGTACCCCAGAGACATACTTAATCCGGCTCTCCCCACAAGGTAAAAACGTAGTGCCTGTACACTTTACATATGGGAATATACAGCATATACGATTTTCTCTTTTCAGACAACGCTTGGGATCCAGGATCTAGGTCAATTCTACCACAAGCCCATCGTTGGTAGTAACGGGACACTGGTGTTCTGTACAATTAGACACGTAAAGAGCACAAAAGTCATATCTGCTATGAACGTTAAGTGGATTCCTCTATCTAAACTAAAGGAGAGGAAAACTACAGCCTCAGGTGAGTTTATATATTATTTGTATGATTATTTTTTGTTTTAATTGGCCATCTCCAGTAAACTTTATAGATACAAATACGAAATGTTTGATTACATTTTATGATTAAGATAATTTATTTCAAGATGATACAATGTTTGTACAGAGGTGAATGACATTTAGATATTTATGCAGAAAGACCCTTAATATACAAAGTATTTCAAGCAAACTTAAGACTAACTTAAGATTAACAAGTCAGTGACTAATTGATTGCTTATGTATACACTTGGGTGGATGTAAAAAATTTTGGAGTTATAATTAATACAAGAGAATTGAATATTATTTTAGTACATGCTATAAGACTTTTATCAAGTTTAATTGTTTTAAAAATAACAGGTTTAACTATGATGATGAGTATTAAGGATTCTAGCATAATAACATAACTGCGGGACACATTCAATATTTTAATGGTTGAGAGGATTACAGATATTTTGATTAAGATTATACTATTTTCCACATGTTTGTGACAGTGAGAGTACGGATACATAGTTTTCACATATTTAGCTGGTGTTGGGATATGTTAGGGAGAGAAGGTGTTTTTTATTTATTTATTTATTTATTTATTATAAATTTGTGCACACATACAGAGGTACAAAAAAAAATACAGATAAGAGCAGTATGCCAAAGCCACTTATACTATGCATAGCATTACGGGCTGGCTTAAAATTAACTTAAGATTAACTAAGCAATGATGAAGTCAGTGATAAAACATTAATGTAAACAGATTACTATAAAGCACAAGTGAGTATTACAAAGACAGGTCATATGAAGGATTCTGTTAGGTAGTGTATTTAAAAAATAATAAAGTTAGATTCGGTTTTAGGTTTAACATTTATGTGATATAATTGTGAGAAACATTTAAGATATACAATTTATAAGGTTCAGTTATTCAGTATTTATTTGGTTTTGGGTGAGTAAGTGATCTTTGAGTAGAGACTTGAATTTATAAACAGGAAGTGTTTCTTTTATATTTACAGGTAATGAATTCCAGATTTTAGGGCCTTTTATGTGCATTGAGTTTTTGCATAGTGTGAGATGAACACGAGGAACATCAAAGAGTGATCTGTGCCTTGTGTTATGGTCATGTGTTCTGTTGAGGTTGGCAAGGAGATGTTTGAGGGGAGGGTTAATATCAGAGTTAAGTGTTCTATGTATGTAATAGGTGCAGTAATAAGTATGGATGTTTTGTATGGTGAGTAGGTTTAGTGTATTGAATATTGGTGGAGTGTGCTGCCTGTAGTGAGAATTTGTTATCATTCTAACTGCAGCCTTTTGTTGGGTAATTAGTGGTCTGAGATGGTTAATTGTTGTTGAGCCCCATGCACAAATTCCATAGGTGAGATAGGGGTAAATAAGAGAGTGATATAGGGCCAGGAGGGCTGACTGTGGAACATAGTACCGTATCTTCGATAGTATGCCTACAGTCTTGGAAATTTTCTTAGAAATTTGTTGTATATGTGTATGAAATTTGAGTCTATTATCAAGGTGGATTCCTAAGAATTTTCCCTCTGTTAGCTTTGTGATAGGTGATCCGTTTATCATTATGTTAAGAGGGACATCTGTAGCTCTGTTACCAAACTGAATGAAGTAGGTTTTGTCAATGTTTAGTGTAAGTTTGTTAGTCCTCATCCAGGTAGATATTTTCTGTAATTCGGTATTTACAGTATTGGCTAGTGTGACTGGGCTCGGGTGAGAGAAGACGTATGTAGTGTCATCTGCAAATAGTGTGGGTTTGAGTAATTGCGAAGCATTTGGAAGGTCATTTATGTATAGGAGAAAGAGAAGAGGGCCAAGGACACTTCCCTGTGGGACACCAACTGTAATTGGTTGCGCAGAAGAGTTTGCCCCATTTGCATACACATATTGGCTTCTGTTGCTGAGGTATGACTTGAGGTAATTGAGGGAGTGCCCTCTTATACCATAGTGTGACAATTTTACGTGGAGCAAGTCATGGTCAACTGTATCAAAAGCTTTACGTAAGTCAATGAAGATCCCCAGTGGGACTTCTTTTTTCTCTATTGCAGTGTATATATGTTCTAGCATGTGTATAATAGCATCATTAGTATTTTTATTAGGCCTGAATCCAAATTGGCAGGGGTTGAGTATGTTTTGGGAGATAAGGTAGGAGTAGATTCGTTTATGAATTAATTTTTCGAAGATTTTTGAGAGAGGGTGTAAGTTGGATATTGGCCTATAGTTATTCAACTCTGTTTGGTCTCCTCCTTTGTGGATCGGGGTGACCCTTGCTATTTTGAGTACTGTAGGGAAGGTGGAGGATTCAATGGATTTGTTAAAGAGTGTTGCAATGATTGGAGATAGCACTTGTGACACTTTTTTGTATATAAAGGGTGGTAAGGTACTTAAATCTCCTGCCTTGTTTTTTAGTGCATTGATAATAAGGGAGACTTCGTATGGGTTAGTCGGAGCTAGGAACAGTGTGTTCGGGTAGTTGCCGGTGAGGTAGTCATTTGGTGGGGTATCTGAGCTTGGGATTTTATTGGCAAGGTTTTGTCCTATAGTGGAGAAGAAATCATTGAGTCTGTTTGCTGTTTCTGTTGGTGGGAGTTGGGGTTCATCTGATTTTGCTAATTTTATTTCGCTATTTCGTGATATCTTTTTTGTTCCCAGAATTTCAGATAGGGTTTTCCAGGTCTTTTTTATATCACCTCGTAAGTTGGATAATCTGTTCTCATAATACAATTTTTTTGCCCTTCTTATCAGGCTGGTTAGGATTGACGAGTAACGTTTTGTTTGGTCTCTGGTTATGTGACCCATTCTGTACTGTTTTTCATATTGGTGTTTTGTATTTATGGATTTGAGAATGCTGGGTGTTAGCCAGGGACTGTTCAGTCTCTTTGCTGTCATCTGTTTAGTTTTTTTAGGGCAGTGCTTGTTATAGAGGTATTGGGTCTTTTTTAGAAAATTATTAATACATTCGTCAATATCTGTATAGATTTCTAGCTCAGTGTGCCAATCAATGTTTGCTAATGCTGTTGTGAAGTTATTAATGGCTGCCTCATTGTGAAGTCTGAAGGTGACTTTAGTAGTGTCTTGGGGTAGTTTACCAAGAGTTGTTATGAGGAAAGTAGGGTAGTGGTCTGTGGTATTATCTGTAATTATGCCTGATTTTAAAGGGGATATGGTGTTGGTCCAGATGTGGTCAAGTAGGGAAACACTAGTCTCTGTAACTCTTGTAGGTTTTGTTACTGTTGGTAGTAACATACAGTTACTCATTGTGTTTGTGAATTCAGTAACGTGTGGGTCCTGGTCTTGCAGGAGATTTATATTGAAGTCACCTGAGAGTAGTAAGTGATCTTTGTTCATGCGTGCATCAGTTATCATACTTCCTAGATTTTGACTAAATTGGCTAATGTTTGACTGTGGAACTCTGTAGATGTTTATCAATGTGAGAGGTTTTTGTAGGTATTTGGATTTGAATTTAGCTATTATATATTCCCCATGTTCATCCCTTGTGCAAGTATTAGTGATACATTCTAGTTGGTCTGAGTAGTATATGGCTGTGCCACCCCCTTGTTGGTCTGGCCTACAGTTGTGTATGGCTGTGTAACCAGGAATGGCATAGACATCTGTACTATCAGGCTTTAGCCAGGTTTCAGTTAGTGTAATGATGGACATATTGGCATGTAAGGAATTTAGTAATGCTATGAGGTCATCGTAATGCTTGCTTAAAGATCTGATATTGTAGTTAAAGATAGTTATGTTGTTGTTGGCACTGAGAAGTGCCTTTGATTGTTCTGCAGTGTAGTAATTACAGTAACTGTTTGATTCATTTAAGTCTTTAAATAAGAGGTTGGTATCAGGATCAATGCTTGTAATCATAAGATTTGTAGTGAATCTATAGTTAGAATTAAGTATAAAACAAAGTAAATAGTCTTAAGCTAAAAAAGAGCACCTGAATTATTTAACAAATGTAAAATAATGAGCTAAGGGACTAATACAAATAAAGTGATGATCATATAATAGTGCTTGGGAATATGATAGTAGGTAGTACTATAAAGGTAATTTTTTAAAGTTATAATTATAGTTTAAAATTATAATAAAAAGGGACTAATATAGGTTGTGGTGAACAACAAAGTGGTAATCAAATAAATGAGCTTTGGAATATAATGGCAAAATTGTGAGCTTATTCTACTTTAGCACCTGAGAATAGCACCTTGATTATTTTAACAGTTGTGGATATATAAACTAGGATAGTTATATAAAGCTAAAATAAAGGAGAAAATATATAAGGGACTAAAATTAAGTAATGGTAAGCAAAGTTAAATGGACAGATGGTAGGAATTATAATATAAACTTATAATATAAAAATACAATTTGAAATGGTACTTGCAATTGCACTAGAGTCTGGTAAAGGTTGTTGACAAGATCAAGGTTATAATTATAGATTTAAATTGACAAAATAAAATTCACAATTAAAGTACCAAAAGAATAATAGTAAAAAATCACAATGGTAATGTCTTGGTTATAATATGATAGTAAGATGGTAGACAGGTACCCAGGTACACAGGTACAAAGGATAATACAAAGGTTGGGGTTGAATATAAAAACTTGAATTTTGGCAACAAAATGTTATGGGAAGTATAAAATAATGGTATAAATTTAATGGTAGTTTTGAAGATGTTGGCTGAGACAGTGACTCTGAAGATTTCCAGCACAGTTCCAGATTTTGGGGCCTTTTATGTACATCGAATATTTACAGAGATTTATTCAGACACGGGTTATGCCAAAGAGATTTTTATGCCTAGTATTATGCCTATGGGTCCTAATGCAACTATCAAGAGCTTCAGGTCGGGATTGATATTAGAATTTATTGTTCTGTATATGTAGGTTGCACAGTAGTATTAGTGAATACATATTTTGAATAGTGAGTAGGTTTAGGTGTCTGAAAAGGAGGAAGGATTGTCTAGCAGTGGACTGTGTGATCATTTGCACTGCAGCTTTTTGCTGGGTTATTATTAGCTTAGTTATTATTAGTTAGGTGCCCCGTGGCCTGGTTGGCAAAGCTCTGGTTTCACACAGTGAGGGTCCGGGTTCAGTTCCCAGTGAGGGTAGAAATACTGGGCGTGTTTCCTTACACTGGTTGTCTATGTTCACCCATCAGTAAAATGGATACCTGGGTGTTAAGGGACTGGTGTGGGTCGCATCCTGGGTGTTAGCAGACTGGTGTGGGTTGCATCCTGGGTGTTAGTAGACTGGTGTGGGTTGCATCCTGGGTGTAAGTGGGTCACACAGCATTGGTACAGGATAAAACAAGCCTTTTGAAAAGTCTTTCTGAATCTTTATTAATGTCACTAATTCATCACAACTCATGACTCACAGGTGGAGTTAAAACTCATGGCAATTGGGTGGTAAAACTCTAGGCCAGTGTATTAACAACTGTACCAACTGGCTACAGTAAAAGTCATCCAACTAGGATTGTTATTATCATGGGTAGTGTTAAACCCGGAGGGATTATACAGCGCATGGGGGAAGATGGAAGGCACTGAGGCTTAATTCAGGGAATTGGAGCACAGGTTCAATTCCCTAGATCAACCACCATCAAGGACCCTCCCTTGAGGGGCCCTAGATCAAAAGCCCCTCACTAGTATCAAGGACCCTCCCATGACAGGTCATCCAACTAGGAAATGTACCTGGTTGGATCAGTCTTACTGTATCCAGGTGGCCCAGGGATTAACACACTGGCCTGGAGTTTCACAACTCACTTGCCATTAGTTCTAACCCCATTCATTCTGTTTTCTAATTACCATATTTTATGGCATCGAAGACGCTATCTTTTCCCAAAATGTATCTTGTGAAGTTACCCAGTGTCTTGGAAGCCTAAATACCATTTATCCTATTATTTCCAAAATTTAGCCAGTTAGAACTGGGGCAGAGGGCATCCTCGACACTGGATTATTTTAATAAAAGCCAAACACTAAATTACCAGTGTTATATAGTGGTGCACACTGAACACTGGACCATCTTGTTCACCATAAATTACAGTAATTGATAGTTCCCCATCCTTAACATCTTGTTTCTTAGTTTCTTAAAGTCTACTATACAGCCTCTCCTCACTTAATGATGGAGTTGTTACTAATACCGCATCAGTAAACGAATTTGTGGCTAAGTGAGGAGCATACTATAATGGTAGTGGGTTTGTGTCACCCATCTTTGATATTGTTTTAATGTTATCTTTGCACTATTTATAACATTTCTTGTATATTTTTAAATGTTTATACAGTAGTGTACTGTATATTGTAATGAACAGAATAGAGGAAATCAGCTCTAATATACATTATTTACGTATGCATACTAGTCAGAGAGCCCATTGTAAGCCTGAGTTGTCAGTAAACGAGTATGTCGCTAAGTGAGGAGAGGCTGTATAGGGTTTGCTACTATCCATGGTTTCTGGTATCCATGGTAGGTCTTGAAACATATCCCCCACAGATATAGCGGAAGTACTTTAATTATTATTTCTTTAAATTGTTGCAGGGCAAAGTTCAACACACACCGAGTCTGGAACCTCAGCGGGTGACATTTTGCTGTTGTCAATACAAGACCAGATTCTCTACGATAAAGTGAGTCGTGTTCCGCTGCGTCGAGGACTGTACTTGGGCTACCTCAAATTGCAGAGTTCAGTGGATGTTCTGCAGGTGCTAGTGCCAGACAAAACCCCTAATATGTTCCCTCATGTTAAAATCAGGGACAATCCACATGTCTCGAGGTTTGTAACTTGTCAATTTGTAAAATGAAAAATCATATCAGATCAAAATTTTATTATTTTGTGCTTATCAGTACAGTAAGTCCTCAATTTACAAACACATTGGGGACCTTATCAACTGTGTATAATAATGATATACATGACCGTGTTTTTTATGCCAAATTTCTGGGAAATAAACAACTATCTGTGTTGTACACAGTGTTTATCCTAAACCTTACAGTATAAAATACAGTACTAACAACATAAAAAGTAAAGTAAAACATGAAATACCAAAATAAAACAATAAAATAGTCATTACAAAAATGTTTTGTTGATATTCAGTAGTAAAGTTCGACTTACGACCATTTCGACTTACGACCGGTTTCTCGGAACCGAACTCGGTCATAAGTCGGATGGTAGGTGTACTAATATACACAATGATGTAATGATATACACAATACAGAAGACTTTAAATGTGTTTATCAGTTGAGGATTTATTGTACTTTATTACATGTGATCAACAATTTGCATACCGCACAAAGAAAGCCACTTGCGTCAGTTAGTTAGTTAGTTAGTTTAATTTCTTTATTATGCACCCCAGACCCATCCTGTGGGTGGCAGTCAAAAGATTACAGAGGTACATAATGGGTCCAGGGATTGTACCTCAACATTACAGAGGTACATAATGGCTCCAGGGACTGTACCTCAACATTACAGAGGTACATAATGGGTCCAGGGATTGTACCTCAACATTACAGAGGTACATAATGGCTCCAGGGACTGTACCTCAACATTACAGAGGTACATAATGGGTCCAGGGACTGTAACTCAACATTACAGAGGTACATAATGGGTCCAGGGACTGGACCCCAAAGTTATGATAGCTGAACAAGTTACAAAGGTAATGAACTCCAGGTAGATGTGGTCACAATCATGACAAGTTACAAAGGTAATGAATCATCCTCACGTCTACACATGGTTACAATCATGAGCATGAGCATTTGGGGCTATAAACACATAAGCAGTACAATGTGATCCTTTATTGACAATGTTGCACCCACACAGTGGACTTTATCAAGTCACAAACAGAACTACCTGGGTGGAAGGTACATGAGTATTTCTAGGATGAAGTCAAGTTGAGAATGCTGGGTCAGCATTTTCAACCTGACTTCATCCTATAAACCATACCACGGCCGGGATTGAACCCACGGTCAGAGAGTCTCAAAACTCCAGCCCGTTGCGTTAGCCACGAGACCAGCTAGCCACAATAAGATTCGTCCAACTAGGTATATTTCTACACCATAGGAAGGTTAGCACAGGCACCACTGTGACCACAAATGCAAGTTTATACAGATGAATCTCCATCTATCATCCTATAAATACTCGCGTACCTTTCACTCAGGTAGATTCGTTTGTGACTTGATAAATCTCACTGTGTGGGCAAAACATTGTCAATAAAGGATCACATTGTACTGTTCATGTGTTTATATTTCCATTGTGTTGGTATTTTATACCATTCATTTCCAGCATTTGGAGCATTTGGGAATCGTTATCAAGGAAATGTTTTGCCAGTCGGTGGCTTTTTCAGTCATTGGCTAGAGAAACTTTTCTCAATAAGGATTCCCAAACGTTTCACAAGCGTCTCATTCTTCGACATGTCAGTTTTCTAAACCATTTATAAAATTATGCATGGAAGATAAGTAATGTTAATCACGGAAAAACATAATCAAAATACAGATGCTTCTTGATTTACAGTGGATCGACTTATGATATTTCAACTTACAATGGTGCAAATTATTGTAATCATAATGAAGTGTTAAACCCATGAGGGTCACATTGGTGCAGCAGCAGTTACTTTGGAGATAAAACTACAGATAATTACCCAGCATGAAGGTAGCAAGTCCCTAACTTGTATTCATTCTATAACTTTTCAAAACCGGTATTTAATTACAGTAATTATCTAATTTAGTGGCAGTTATTTATTAATTTATTTATTTAGCATATTATATTCACATTTGACTTACGATAGTTTCAACTTACAATGGGTTCATTGTCGTAAGTCGAGGAACACCTAATGTTTATGTAACTGTGGTTTAGAAAAATGTTTGGAAAGGCATTTGTATTCCAAGTAAATTGTTATTATTACAGTCAAAACTAATTGGTAAATAATTTAAGTAAAGAATATATGATAGAAAACCAGTGTTTAACAGTTAATTAAGGAACCAGTATTATATTGTGTAGCCAGAGTGTAGGTTGAGTGTAGCAGGAGGGTGTTCTGGGGGTCAGTGCCCCCCATAGCCTGGTTTATGGACTCTCTTCACCCTTCATTACACTGTGAGACAGTGTAATAATACAGATTCTGGGTTTTTTTTTATTTGTAGCTATCCATCACAGGTGGTTATCAACTTACACTGGGGTTTAGGTTCTGATAAACCCATTATAAATACAGTGGACCCTCGACCAACGATATTAATCCATTCCAGAGAGCTCATCATTAGACGAAATTATCGTTAGTTGAATTAATTTTCTCCATAAGAAATAATAAAAATCAAATTAATCCGTTCAAGACACCCAAAAGTATGAAAAAAAAAATATTTTTACCACATGAAATATACATTTTCCTACATACAAACAGAAGGATACATGCCCAATACATGTATACATATGTATATTGAGTAATGAAGAATAAATGACACTTTACCTTCATTTTTAATTAAATTGTCATGCAACCGCCTAGCCTTTTCACATATGATCACTTGAGAGATGCTATCTCCTGATATCTGTTTTTTGTTTATCCATGCCAATAACAGTCTCTCAACATCTTTGACTACTTGCAGTCTGTGTTTCGAAAACATACTTGCACCTTTTGCAACAACAGCTTCCTTGACTGCCTTTCTGTTGGCTAAGATAGTAGCGATGGTTCATTGGGGTTCATTATACAACCTGGCGAGCTCGGAGACACGCACTCCAGTTTCATACTTTGTGATGATCTTCTTCATGTCAATTGTAATTCTCACCCTTTTTACCACAGGGTTGTCTCTAGAAGCTTTCTTGGGGCCCATGGTGGCTTGTTTTGCAATTACAAGCACTAAAAATACTGGAATAATACAAAATGTACTGAATGTATGCGTGGATGCGACCACACTGGCTTGTAAACACTGGCACACTAAGTGAAGGCAGGGCAGCTAAGGCGTGCTCAGACCAGATGGGACACGTGGATGCGTTCGGGACGAATCATGTTGGTCGAGTTTTTCATCATTGGTTGGGCCAAAATTTTCACGCTCAAACACTTCGTTAGTCAAATTTATCATTAGACGATGCCTTCGTTGGTTGGGGGTCCACTGTAATCGAAAGTTGAATGTGAATATGATAAATAAACAAGTAAATAACTACTGTCACTAAATAAGTAAATAAACAAAAAAAAATGTAATTACTGTAATTAACTAAATACCAGTATTGAAAATTTAGGGACTTGCCACAGCCTTCATGTTGGGTAATTATCTTGTTTCATCTCCAAAGTGATTGCTTTCGCACCGATGTAAGGTTGAAGTATCGTAAGTCAAGGAACACCTGTACTTTCACTTTAATATTGTTCATAATGCTGATAATTTTTTAAATTAGTATTATTATTATGTTGCAGAGAGGAGTGGGAGTGGGTGCAGAGCTTAGAATTAGCCGGCACAGAGCAGTGGAACCTCAGTGGCGGGACAGAGTCAGTGGAGAGTGAAAGAGAGGGTCACTCTCCACTCCCAAGTGTTCCATCTCCGGCACAGCGTGTGTGGCATTCTCAACTCTGTCAATCCACACAGCAGCTATTAACACAGTTGGAGGTTGAAGAAAGCACCCAGCACCAACATAGACTTTACTGTCGAGAAGTATTAGAACTGAGTCCTGATGTTGCTCTTCTCCTTGTGATGCCACCTGTGGATGCTGTGTGCTCTGCTCCAGGCCAGGAAGATGCACTCTTTTCCCAGCCTAATCTGGCAACCTTGCCCCTCCAGATATTTGAAATGATACACATGGGCACATACCAAAGGGAATTAATAGGGAGGTATGCTCGACTTTCATACATCCTCGAAATGGATACACTGATGGCCCAGCATGCCAGCCGAGAAGCTTTCAGTCAAGATGAAATTAACTGCTCTCGATACCGACTATGGCAGCTTCAGACATTTCAGGAACAGCTGGATGCTACATGGCGAGGCCTTAGGTGGGTTATGGATGCTATTAGCTATGCTCGCGATAAGGCTGCATCTGGCGCCCCCTTAATGACCTTGTTGTCCTGTTCATTCCCCTCTACCACTCGCCAGCCAGCAGCGCAGCAGACTACCTCGCACATGCCTGCAACCACATCACCTTCACAAGATACTCATAGTTCCAGCGAGTCACTTCAGCATGGTGCAGACAGTAAAAGGTTAAGAAAAGACGATGATCTCAGTTTTAGTGCGAAAAAGTCAGAAACACCAAGAATGCTGAAGTCTAATACCTCGGAAAACATACGGGCTGCGGTCAAATGTGAGATGCGTTTTCACAAATCAAAAACAGCAGAATGCTTAGTCCATAGTAGTGGTTGCGTTCATAGTTGTATCAAATCTTATAACTCGTTAAATGATTGTTTATTAGACAGTGGGGAACAGAATGAAAATGTTCCACTTCTCTCATGGACACATGAAAAAATGGAATATAGTGGTGATAGAAAAATGTACAGTAAAGACCTTCCAACTTCTAGAAGTGAAAATCATTTGCAACATTGTGTAGACAATGGGTACCCTCCCAGAAAGGCCAGTGCTCCTGCATTTTATGATACTCACGAGGGGTGCTTAAAATCTCAGTGTTGTACTAGTGAACCAAAAATAAATCAGAGTATTGTGTCATTAGAGTCTATAGAACAAGGCAAGAGAAAAAAAAATAGTGTCGATCTCGAATACGAAGAAAACATGGCTTGTAGTAAATCCCCAACGAGTAGTTGCTTTGATTTGCACCAGCGATATGGTAGTAACCTTAATGTTGATATGCAGAGGGCAGGGAGTAGTCTGAGCCATGATTCAGAAGCTTCATTCTCCAGCATGACTGCTAGTTTGCGGTCCTTATCCTCAAATGAAACTGAAACGGACAATTTGAGTCTTATGTGCTCAGAGAGTGGGCGCAGTGAAACGAAGAGTACAGAGGGTGAGGAACTAGTCGAAGGAGCTGCACGTAATGAAGATTTCACCATTATACGGGTGTATGCTGCATATCAGACTGGTATGGCATCGGGCACCTCGGTTAAAATACACATTACCCCCAGGACAACAGCTCGAGAAGTGATAGACTTGGTAGTGAAACAACTTAATGTAGCTGTCGTGCTTAAGGGAAAAAGTGGCCCTACTTATGGAAATGATAAACTCAAGGACTTTTGTTTAGTGGCTGTGATTGGCATGCGTGAGCGATGCTTGCGTGAAGATTTTCGGCCACTACAGCTACAGAACCCATGGAAAAGAGGCAAACTTTATGTGCGACTTAAACAAGATGTATTAGCTGCCCTGGAGCAGAGCAATTCACGCCACTCCGCCTACCTGTAGGATCAACCCTCACTGTACATTCCACCACATTATACATTATCATTCTGTAATTTCAAATTATTTATATAAGAATGGATAGCTACATTCCTTCTTCAGAATATTTCCATTCTTATTATATCTAGCTTAGCCATGCAGTATTGAAAAATAATTTTGATTAGCATTTAGGTACAAGTGTTGTTAGTCATTTAGATAAAGCATGGTAGATGTTTGGGTCAAATTTTGTTTAATGCTTTTTAAAAAACAAAAGTTACGAAGGTTACTTTCCAAGTTTCGAACATTTTCTCTGTGTTACCAAGGTTCTCAGTACCAGTGTACAGCTCCTGGCCAAGTGGATCACAATCAGTCAAGGGCATTTAAGTTCAAGAATAGTTCGCTCAACTACCACAAGATAAAAATTAAGACACATGTACAACATCTGAGTATTTTTATTGTAAATGTTTTGACATCTAGTAGCTTTATCAATATAAATTCAAGAACATAATTGGAAGACAGTAAGACTATAATACAGTAGATGAGGTAATCAGTCCCACAGCATAGGGAAGTAATGAGTCCCACAGCATAGGGAGGTAATCAGTCCCTCAGCCTAGGGAGGTAATCAGTCTCACAGAATAGGGAGGTAATCAGTCTCTCAGCCTAGGGAGGTAATCAGTCTCACAGAATAGGGAGGTAATCAGTCTCTCAGCCTAGGGAGGTAATCAGTCTCACAGAATAGGGAGGTAATCAGTCCCTCAGCCTAGGGAGGTAATCAGTCCCTCAGCCTAGGGAGGTAATCAGTCTCACAGAATAGGGAGGTAATCAGTCCCTCAGCCTAGGAGTTGAGAGTACCGTAGCGTTGAAGATACTGTACATGTACAACCACAAGACGGAAATCTTTCTGTTTGATCCCATGAACCTTGTAGTACAGCATTTAACAGTCAGAATTTTTAATAACAAGGTTTTTATTAGTTCTTGGTGTACAGCGTCCTCACCCATTAACACGATGTTACCGAATATCTGTACAGGTATATTTGTACCAACATTGTAAGAACAAGACATGTGTGTCTTAGTCCCACATACTCAATACCCGTTAACTGATATTTCTTTGATAGGCTATGCATTCAATATGGATAAAATCTTCACTGAAGTTCGTCGAAGCTCAATATGTATTTCTATGTAGTATAATCCTGTATTAAGAAAAACTAATGATGATCTAGACACACGTAGTAGAATTTTTTTTTTTTCAACACATCGGCCGTATCCCACCAAGGCCGGGTGACCTAAAAAGAAAAATGAAAGTTTTTCTTTTTAAATTTAGTAATCTGTACAGGAGAAGGGGTTACTAGCCCCTTGCTCAGACCAAGTAGATATGTATTATAAATCTCAAGTATTTGGTAACTTCTAAGTAATGATAATAGCCAAGGAAGGAGTAACTGATTACCCAGATTTATAAAGTGTGATTACCCAGATTTATATAGTGGCATTCAGTTCAGGTTATATATATACTTGTTTTACAATTTATTTATGTGATCATAATATATATACAGTATATATGATGTAGATTCATCAGTACTTAGCCAGTTAATTCTGTTCGTTACATAGCATAATATGAGCATTACTGACAATGGGTTTACCACTTTACGCAAAATAATGGACATGACTGGAACATGACTGGGAAATCTACCTGGAGGGTATTCTGGGGATCAATGCCCCCATGGCCCAGTCCATGATGAGGCCTCCAGATGAGTTACGTCGCTTTTTTCCTCAGAGTTGAGAGAAGCGTCGAGTACAGCGTTTCCAGAAAGTGTTTATTGTGTCACTTTAGCTCGGTTTCAGTTTCGTCGTCAAGGCTTGCTCGGTCAACACTCTTGTCGCGCTATTTGCCAGTCAATCCAGAAAAAGAATTACTTTCTGACCAGATAAAGCAAGTTATTAGTTA
Organism: Cherax quadricarinatus; assembly: GCF_038502225.1. NCBI lineage: Eukaryota > Metazoa > Arthropoda > Malacostraca > Decapoda > Parastacidae > Cherax > Cherax quadricarinatus. Next base: position 1,662,325 of record NC_091390.1, read on the forward strand.
TAATCCTTATAAATAATGCTCAATAATAACCTACATGTAGATAGAAACTCAGAAGATTAATTGGTCTGTATATTTCAATCCTCTTCAGCAGAAGAGGATCCCAGAAGGCAGTAGGGAACCTTCATTTTTGGGGCCCAGAAGCTTGAACTGTTATGGGGCCCCCTTTGCAACCCCTTCACATAGAGTAGACCCCAGAATTTTAAGTAATGTGGGCTAAGGTGGCTTCTGGGGCCCCTCCAGGATTAGGGGCCCCTCAAGCTTAAGCATGATCAGTTTCATAGTGTATCCACCCCTGGCAGAAGGGGGTCGAAATATACAGATCGGTTTAGTTTGTCTCCATGTGGCATATTATTAAGCAATGACAAGTATTCACAACACTTCAGGTTTTCATAATGTTTATTTATATTATTTTTGTAAGAGTGGGGAGTGTCTACTCCATCTTGCAAATACTCACCATACAATATAGAATTTGCAAAAAATAAACAAACAATTTAATGTTACGTTTTGGGAAATGAAGGGACAGTACTCATATTATTGTTCCTTCTAAACTGTAATCAGTATGAATGCTGCATGACCCTCATGGGTTTAGCACTTAGCTTTGATTGTAATAATAATCAGTAAGAAAAAGGGTACAAATAGTTGAAAATGCTAATAGTGCACCGTTTGGGTGTCAAAATTCCCGAGGTATTTTCATAGTTGGTGGTTATTGTTGAAATGTTTATATTTGATATGAATGCCATACATCTGAAATAGGTGGGGTTAGAACCCATGGCAAGAGAGTTGCAAAATTGAAGGCCAGGGGGTAAACCACTTGGCTAGCTGGCTACAATAAGATTCATCCTAGTTAATGACTCTTATTGTAACCAGCTGGCCCAGTTAACACATTGGCCTTGAGTTTTACGATTCTCTCACCATCGGTTCAAATCCCATCAATTTCATGGTTTGTTTACAATCATGTTCTTACGATTTCGTGAGGTGTACATTTGGTGATGCCGCGGCTTCAAACTGTTTTTGACATGGATCCACAACCAAAAAATAAAGTTATAAGAAAATTACGTAATGGAATACAGATGAAAACTTACAAATATATGTTTTTAAACGCGACTGAAAAAAGTATATTTTTTGCCTATTTTCAATTGAAAAAGTCATATCTTACTGTTGCATATTACCTTCGTTGCATAGCATTAGAGAAATTGAGATGCAACACTTGCACTGTTATATCTATACTCTATAGAGCAGTGGTCCCCAGAGAGCCGTGGTTTTGTTGACACTGTGGTGCGGAACCTAAATAAAAGTGAATTTGTCATTTTGTGTGCTGAACCTTGAGGGTTTAGCACTTCTTTTTGATTATAATAATTTTGCTAAACGATCATTTCATGCGAAGGCTGCATCCATTTTCTAGAAGGGCCACATGTGGCCCACGGGCCACAATTTGGGGGTCCCTAATATAACAGACTATACCTCTGGTTTCATGGCATGTAAATTTTTCCTTCCTTCATGTTACTGTTTTTTGTGCTGAAATTAATAATGTAGCATAAGAGTACAGTGATCCCTTGTTTATGTGCAATACACAGTGGACCCCCGGTTAACGATATTTTTTCATTCCAGAAGTATGTTCAGGTGCCAGTACTGACCGAATTTGTTCCCATAAGGAATATTGTGAATTAGATTAGTCCATTTCAGACCCCCAAACATACACGTACAAACGCACTTACACAAATACACTTACATAATTGGTCGCACTGGGAGGTGATCGTAAAGCGGAGGTCCACTGTATGTAATTTTTTTCATTAATCGGAAAGCAGAAATAAATGCTAGAAAAAATTAATGAAACTTTTTTTTTTTTTAATAACATTGGCTGTCTCCCACCAAGGCAGGGTAGCTCAAAAAAGAAAAAAAAAATTATCATCATTCACTCCATCACTGTCTTGCCAGAGGTGTGCTTTATACTACAGTTATAAAACTGCAACATTAACACCCGTCCTTCAGAGTGCAGACACTGTACTTCCCATCTCCAGGACTCAAGTCCGGCCTGCCGGTTTCCCTGAACCCCTTCATAAATGTTACCTTGCTTACACTCCAACAGCACATCATGTCCCAAAAAACATTTGTCTCCATTTGTTCCTATCTAACACGCTCACGCATGCTTGCTAGAAGTCCAAGCCCCACGTACACAAAACCTCCTCTACTCCTTCCCTCCAATCTTTTCTAGGCCAACCATTACTCCGCCTTCCCTTCACTACAGATTTATACACTTGAAGTCATTCTGTTTCGTTCCATCCTCTCTACATGCCCAAACCATTTCAATAACCCCTCAGCCCCCTAGAGATGGTTTGGACATGTAGAGAGGATGGAACAAAATAGAATGACTTCAAGAGTGTATAAATCTGTAATGGAGGGAAGGCAGGGTAGGGGTCGGCCTAGGAAAGGTTGGAGGGAGGGGGTAAAGGAGGTTTTGTGTGCGAGGGGCTTGGACTTCCAGCAAACATGCATGAGCGTGTTAGATAGGAACAAATGGAGACAAATGATTTTTAGGATTTGATGTGCTGTTGGAGTGTGAGCAAGGTAACATTTATGAAGGGGTTCAGGGAAACCGGCAGACCGGACTTGAGTCCTGGAGATGGGAAGTACAGTGTCTGCACTCTGAAGGAGGGAAAGTATAAAGCTTATACTGTATTTATTTCCCAATGGAGGGAGAAATAAAAACATAGAGAGAGAGAGAGAAAGAAAAAACAGAGAGAAACAGAAAAATAGAGAGAATCTTATACAAGAAATACCTAAGTTAGGCTGGACCAGGAGGTTCATAGTGTCAGTTTGTGCCTTACTACTAGATCAGATCTAATCCCCGAGTCTGCAAAAATGTAAAATGAATTCGTGGCAATTTTTGCAGATCCATTAAAGGCTACAGGAATAATTTCTCTCAGTAAATGCTGTGTAAAATGTCAAAATTATTTAGCATTCAAGCAAGTTTTATAGCATTACAAACACGTTGAGAATCTACTGTATTGTGTGTATCATTATTGTATTATTTTCTGTATAATATCAGTGCTACGGTGCTGGCTGACTTATGACCGAGCTTGGTTCCGACCAACAGGTCGTAAGTCAAAATGGACACAAGTCAAACCTTAGAAAATTGCCGACATACTAGGTAGGGCATAGTGTCAAACCTTTGCTATATAAAGTACCTATATAGTATCATATATTACTTTTTACTAAATATTTTACTACTGTATATGCTGCCAGACATACAGTCATAAGTACGAGTAGTCGTATGTAGAGCAGGTCATAAGTCGGATAGAACTTGTACAATACAGGAGGTCCCAAATGTGCTTGTAAATTGAAGACTTCTGTCCCACTACTTCTGGTTTTAGTATTTAGTTATAATTGTAATGAGTAAATTATTTTCTGTTATGTTTTTTTTTTATGCTGGCTGTTAAGAGATGCGAGAACAAATGCATGTTGGTGTTAGCAGGTGTTGGAACTGTACTAAATTTTTTTAAATAGTTGACAGCAAGATAACCGTAGTATTTATAGTGACCCTATGAGTTTAGCACATGGTTTCGATGATAATAATGTGGTATTTAAATGAAATACAGTACAGATGCTCCTGGACTTAGGATAGTTTGACTTGCAATATTTCAAGTTTACGACGGTGCAAAACAATTACTTTGGAGAAGAAACTTAAAATAATTACCCAACATGAAGGCAACAAGTCCCTAACATGTATTTATTTACTTTTCAATACTGGTAGTTAGTTAGAGTAATTATTTATTTGCTTATTCAGTGATAATAATTATTAACTTATTTATTGAGCATTTATTCATATTCGACTCATGATGCTTCCAGCTTAGGACGGGTTCGTCAGAATGTAACCCATGGTAAGTCGAGTACCACCCGTATTGTTATACGCAAAAAATATTCAGAATTACGAATTGTTTTTGAAGAAGTTGAGTTTTTTCTGGGCATTCTGTAAAATGTTAAGTAGAAATTCATGCCTTTTATGGATTAGTTTATTTAGTATGTTTAATATGTGTAAATTAAACTTAGCTAATTGTGATTGATGATTGCCAATATGGTGTTTGTTGAGATTTGTACTGCATATTGAGTGCATCGAGCTTTACCTGGAGTTTACCTGGAGAGAGTTCCGGGGGTCAATGCCCCCGTGGCCCGGTCTGTGACCAGGCCTCCTGGTGGATCAGAGCCTGATCAACCAGGCTGTTGCTGCTGGCTGCACGCAACCCAATGTACGAGCCACAGCCCGGCTGGTCAGTGTTACAAAACATTTTTGTAAAATGTGTATTAATTTGGCTTGTTGATTCTGTTTATTTCTGCAGAAATTGTTAAATTAGAAATTAATGATACAGGAGTGTCCCATATACACAAGTTCCACATATACAGCATCCTCTTTTAAGTGTTCCACGTTTTTGCAGGTGGGAAAAGTGTTTTTTTCAATATCAAATGTCTAAAATACCTGATAACATACTTACACTATCATATATTAAGTGCTCAATACAGCTAGGCCTATAAAAACAAGATGCAAAATTTACATAGGTTTTGTCAGGGAACAGGACAAGTGTTTCCTGACGTGGGTCTTAAAAAAACAAAATATACAATACAGTAAGTCCTTAACTTACAAATACATAGGTGACTTCCTGGATTGTGTATAATATATAACGATATTATGCACAATAATATAATATTATACACAATACAGAATACAGTGGACCCCCGCTTAACGATCAGCTCCCGATGCGACCAATTATGTAAGTGTACAGTGGACCCCCGGTTAACGAACTTTTTTCATTCCAGTAGTATGTTCAGGTGCCAGTACTGACCGAATTTTTTCCCATAAGGAATATTGTGAAATAGATTAGTCCATTTCAGACCCCCAAACATACACGTACAAAAGCACTTACATAAATACACTTACATAATTGGTCGCATTTGGAGGTGATCGTTAAGCGGGGGTCCACTGTATTTATGTAAGTGCGTTTGTACGTGTATGTTTGGGGGTCTGAAATGGACTAATCTACTTCACAATATTCCTTATGGGAACAAATTCGGTCAGTACTGGCACCTGAACATACTTCTGGAGTGAAAAAATATCGTTAACCGGGGGTCCACTGTACTAATACTAATACACAATACATAAAATACTTACCTTAAAATGTGGCACCAGTCGCCATTTCCTTAGACAACTGTTGTGCTAAAAAAGTATCAGACGTCATAAACAACGACTCAGTTGAAAGCCAACAAAAACACGGAACACCGAAAACAAGTGACGAATACACACGGCTTTCCTGTATCCCTTTAGCCAGTGCGAACCTAGTGAGAGATTATAATAATATTATGAAATTAGAGGTGAAAATGTTTCAGCTGACATGAGATTAGAGAAGAATTATTAATCTTAATTACAAGTGCAATTGCTTGTTGGAACATTTATATAGTTTATATAATCAAGTTTTATGGCATTTTTTTTAAGAGGTTAATTTATTATAAATGGAACAAAGTGGATTTTACCCAAGGTTAATAATGGCGCCTTCAGTTACAACTACAGCCTCTCCTCACTTAACGTCAGAGTTCCATTCCTGAGATCACGTCGTTAAACGAATTCATGGCTTAGTGAGGATCGTGCTGTAATGGTAGTGAGTTTGTGTTCCATTCCTGAGACCACGTCGTTAAACGAATTCATGGCTTAGTGAGGATCGTGCTGTAATGGTAGTGAGTTTGTGTTCCATTCCTGAGACCACGTCATTAAACGAATTCATGGCTTAGTGAGGATCGTGCTGTAATGGTAGTGAGTTTGTGTTCCATTCCTGAGACCACGTCGTTAAACGAATTCATGGCTTAGTGAGGATCGTGCTGTAATGGTAGTGAGTTTGTGTCAACCATCTTTGATATTGTTTTAATGTCACCTTTGCTCCATTTGTAACATTTCTGGTATATTTTTAAATGTTTATACAGTACTATACTGTATATTGAATAAATGAAATCAGCTCTAATATGCATTATTTAGGCATGCATGCTGATCAGAGAGCCTGTCATAAGTCCAAGGCGTCGGTAAACGAGTACGTCGCTAAGTGAGGAGAGACTGGACTTATATACATCTACAGTTAGAAGCCAAGCAATCACCAGTTACATTCTCATGGGATATTTTACATAGGTATTACCACTATGAACCTTTGTAACATTTCCATATTTTTACATTGTCTTGTGGAATATTTTGCATAGGTTTTACCACTATGTACCTTTGTAACATTTCCATATATTGTTTCACGAATATTTTCCACAGGTATTACCGTTATTTATGGACCTTTGTAACACTTCCATAATTATTGCTTATCAAAAAACAAATTTGATATTATCTAATTACTGTTATTGTATTTTCTAACGAGTCTAATGACTTAGGAATCTTTCATTCTATTTTCTTTGTTTCTCAACACGTCTTCTGTTCCCATCCATTTGTGGATATATTACAAATCAGTGAGAAAAATGGATGTTTTTTAGGGGAATGGTTGTTAATACCCCCATTAAAAAAACAGGAAAATATCCTGGGTATCAAATCGGTAACACGAAGTTATGGAAATCGCAAAAAAAACACATTGCAAATATCTAAAAAATATACCACAGTGAAAATAGAAAATCAAAGCCCCCAAGGTTTTATTTTCACTACGGTATTTTTTTTGTATCGTTTATATTGGCCTCGACTTTTTATGTACAGTATATACTGAAATTTTAATAGAATTTTGTATTTATAGTGTACAAATTAGATGCTGTTTTAGTAGACGAACTACTGAATGTGATGTCAAGTGGACCAATGTAATGGTACTGTGGTGTGGGGGTCTGTGCCCCCTTGCTGCCCCACATCACAAGTGAACCAATATAATGGTACTGTGGTGTGGGGGTCTGCATCCCCCTTGCTGCCCCACATCACAAGTGAACCAATATAACGGTACTGTGGTGTGGGGGTCTGTGCCCCCACATCACAAGTGAACCAATATAATGGTACTATGGTGTGGGGGTCTGCATTCCCCTTGCTGCCCCACATCACAAGTGAACCAATATAATGGTACTATGGTGTGGGGGTCTGCATTCCCCTTGCTGCCCCACATCACAAGTGAACCAATATAATGGTACTGTGGTGTGGGGGTCTGCATCCCCCTTGCTGCCCCACATCACAAGTGAACCAATATAACGGTACTGTGGTGTGGGGGTCTGTGCCCCCACATCACAAGTGAACCAATATAACGGTACTGTGGTGTGGGGGTCTGTGCCCCCACATCACAAGTGAACCAATATAACGGTACTGTGGTGTGGGGGTCTGTGCCCCCACATCACAAGTGAACCAATATAACGGTACTGTGGTGTGGGGGTCTGTGCCCCCTTTCTGCCCCCCACCTCACAGTACCCTTAACTTTCATTGCACACTACCTGGGATTTATAGTCATGGGAAAGGCCGAGTGCTGTTATCTGCAATGTTCTGTAAATTATATATAACACTTGTATATGGCATACCAAATTATGTAAATATTAAATAGTACAATTATATTTGATGTTAAATAATAAAATAATTTATCTGAAATGAGTGGTTTTTATTGTTTTCATGGTAAATAAATGGTTTAAAACTGTGACCATAATTTTTGAAGGGGGTGGAGAGGGAAGCCAGAGGAAGGCCTCGGTCAGATGATCAAAAGCTCCAACTGTGGGTCATCGCATAACTACCTGGAGTTTACCTGGAGAGAGTTTCGGGGGTCAACGCCCCCGCGGCCTGGTCTGTGACCAGGCCTCCTGGTGGATCAGCGCCTGATCAACCAAGCTGTTGCTGCTGGCTGCACGCAAACCAACGTACGAGCCACAGCCCGGCTGATCAGGAACTGACTTTAGGTGCTTGTCCAGTGCCAGCTTGAAGACTGCCAGGGGTCTGTTGGTAATCCCCCTTATGTGTGCTGGGAGGCAGTTGAACAGTCTCGGGCCCCTGACACTTATTGTATGGTCTCTTAACGTGCTAGTGACACCCCTGCTTTTCATTGGGGGGATGTTGCATCGTCTACGACCACCATCAGGAAATGCTCATCCTCTTTCCTGACGAACTTTAAGTACAGTGGACCCCCGGTTAACGAACTTTTTTCATTCCAGTAGTATGTTCAGGTGCCAGTACTGACCGAATTTGTTCCCATAACGAATATTGTGAAGTAGATTAGTCCATTTCAGACCCCCAAACATACACATACAAACGCACTTACATAAATACACTTACATAATTGGTCGCATTTGGAGGTGATCGTTAAGCGGGGGTCCACTGTACTTACTTACCCATCATCTTCATGGCCCTTGTGGGTTTAGCACTTAGGTTTATTACAATTTTCAGAATGTATTGAGTTCCATTAACCTGTTCCTCTCCCTTTGTTAGTAGGTTTGTGTTAGTTTTGTTAGTAAAGTTACTACCTGACCAGCCGGGCTGTGGTTCGTACATCAGTTTATGTGCGGCCAGAAGTAACAGCTTGGTTGATCAGACCCTGATCCACCACGAGGCCTGGTTTCAGAGTGAGCCGTGGGGGCGTTGGCCCCTGAAATCCTCCAGGTATACCTCCCACATCCCTAACTAAATTCTCACATCCCTGACAACCTTGCCACACCCTTGACAACCTTCCACACCCCTGACAACCTCCCCACATCCCTGACAACCTCCCCATACCCCCAAAAGCCTCCCCACACCACAGGCAACCTCCCCATACACCCAACAACCTCCCTCCACCCTCGACAACCTTACCACACACCTGACAACCTTACCACACACCTAACAACCTCCCTACACCCCTGACAACCTCCCCATACCTCTGACAACCTCCCCACACCCCTGACAACCTCACCATACCTCTGACAACCTTCCCACACCCCTGACAACCTCTCCATACCTCTGACAACCTCCCCACACCCCTGACAACCTCTCCATACCCCCAAAAACCTCCCCACACCATAGGCAACCTCCCAATACACCCAACAACCTCCCTCCACCCTTGACAACCTCCCCACACACCTGACGACCTCCCCACACACCTGACAACCTCCCTACACCTCTGACAACCTCCTCATACCACTGACAACGTCCCCACACCCCTGACAACCTCCCCATACCTCTGACAACCTCCCCACACCCCTGACAACCTTCCAAGTTTAATTTCTTGATCATGTACCCCATACCCATCCTGTCGGCTGTAGTCAAAAGATTACAGAGGTACATAATGGGTCCAGGGACTGTACCTCATCATTACAGAGGTACATAATGGGTCCAGGGACTGTACCTCAACATTACAGAGGTACATAATGGGACCAGGGACTGTACCTCAACATTACAGAGGTACATAATGGGTCCAGGACTGTAGCTCAACATTACAGAGGTACATAATGGGACCAGGGACTGTACCTCAACATTACAGAGGTATATAATGGGTCCAGGGACTATACCTCAACATTACAGAGGTACATAATGGGACCAGGGACTGTAATTCAACGTTACAGAGGTACATAATGGGACGAGGGACTGTACCTCAACATTACAGAGGTACATAATGGGACCAGGGACTGTACCTCAACATTACAGAGGTACATAATGGGACCAGGTACTGTACCTCAACAAAACAGAGGTACATAATGGGACCAGGGACTGTACCTCAACATTACAGAGGTACATAATGGGACCAGTGACTGTACCTCAGCATTACAAAGGTACATAATGTGACCAGGGACTGTAACTCAACATTACAGAGGTACATAATGGGACCAGGGACTGTACCTCAACATTACAGAGGTACATAATAGGTCCAGGGACTGTACCTCAGCATTACAGAGGTACATAATAGGTCCAGGGGCTGTACCTCAACATTACAGAGGTACATAATGAGACCAGGGACTGTACCTCAACATTACAGAGGTACATAATGGGACCAGGGACTGTACCTCAACATTACAGAGGTACATAATGGGACCCGGGACTGTACCTCAACATTACAGAGGTACATAATGGGACCAGGTACTGTACCTCAACATTACAGAGGTACATAATGGGACCCGGGACTGTACCTCAACATTACAGAGGTACATAATGGGACCAGGTACTGTACCTCAACATTACAGAGGTACATAATGGGACCAGGTACTGTACCTCAACATTACAGAGGTACATAATGGGACCAGGGACTGTACCTCAACATTACAGAGGTACATAATGGGACCAGGGACTGTACCTCAACATTACAGAGGTACATAATGGGACCTCAACCAGAGGTACATAATGGGGGACTGTACCTCAACATTACAGAGGTACATAATGGGACCAGGGACTGTACCTCAACATTACAGAGGTACATAATGGGACCAGGGACTGTACCTCAACATTACAGAGGTACATAATGGGACCAGGTACTGTACCTCAACATTACAGAGGTACATAATGGGACCAGGTACTGTACCTCAACATTACAGAGGTACATAATGGGGCCAGGGACTGTACCTCAACATTACAGAGGTACATAATGGGACCAGGGACTG
>NC_091390.1:1672972-1677972 GCF_038502225.1 Cherax quadricarinatus
TCATCCCTGGATCTTTCTCCTTGAGTGACGTCTCCCATCTTAGTCCCCCCGAGTCTCTACTCTATTTCCGGTCTTCTTGTCCTTTCCTCAAGCTTCGCAAACTTTGCATTTGACGGGGTTGAACTCCAGTAGCCACTTACCTGACCACTCATGCAAAGTCCAGATCCATTGTGTATCAGATATGATACACATAACCATCTATCTTATGATGTGTGTGTGTGTGTGTGTGTGTGTGTGTGTGTGTGTGTGTGTGTGTGTGTGTGTGGGCTATTGTTTGGATGACTTAAGAGTCTTACACTCCTACAAGAGTCACTAGACGTCATTAGATTCATCATTGTCAAAACACTGCTATTGTGTTCGCCTATTTAATTTGTGTTTTAATTTGTGGTTTAATTCTATTATAATCTGGTTTATGTTTGAAGTGTAGGTTGATATTATGATTTTGAAACATGAATTAAAGTTTATAGATGTCGTGCCGAATAGGTAAAACCGGTCAGTTAACGAGAACTCGTTTGAAATTAAGTCCTTTCTAATATGTTCTCTTATACGTTTAAAGATATATTTTTTTCATTTATATTAATGTAAAAATTAATAATTTTGTATCAAAAGAACCTTAGAAAACTTACCTGACCTCATTATAACAAGCGCAATGTAATTTAGGTTAATCCAACTAAATATATTTTAGACAAGTTTGCAAAAATTTGATAATAAACAAATACAATGAAATATATTTGTTTTTCGTTAGGTTTAGAATGATTTCTGAGAAATTACATACGGCAAGAAAAAAGTTGTTATTTAAGCCAAAATCGCAAGTTTTACCTATTCGGCACGACATGTGATGTAAACAACTTTGATAGTGGAATGATTGTAGTTACCAGACAGATGGGGACTGGTTTGTATATCTCAAAAACTGATGTTCTGGGATTTTCACATTTGATAGTGGTATAAACCTTGGTAATAAATACCGACAAGTTGGTTTAGAAAGACACGTAAGCAAACACTATAACATATTTATTAGAAAACGTTTCGGTCCTGGGACCTTGATCACTTCTAACATACAGAGGTAGAAAGACATTATATATATAGGCGGAGAGTGAGATGTGACGCACGTGACCTGAGGAATGTCAGTAGGCCTTCTACAGTGTTCCTCCATTCTTATGTTCTTATGACATTCCTCAGGTCACGTGCGTCACATCTCACTCTCCGCCTATATATATAATGTCTTTCTACCTCTGTATGTTAGAAGTGATCAAGGTCCCAGGACCGAAACGTTTTCTAATAAATATGTTATAGTGTTTGCTTACGTGTCTTTCTAAACATTTGATAGTGTCTAGAATTTAGAGAGAATGGTGTGGAAAGCACCATTCTCTGTAAAGCAAACTGGTTTAAGCCGACAGGAAACCCACAGCAACTCAACCATGTGTTACGATAATGGTATGCAGAAGAACACCTCTGAATGCACAACACGTCGAACCCTGAAGTGGATGGGTTAAAGCAACATGAGACCACGTGGAGTTCTACTCCCGTCAGCTTAGAGCAAGACATTGAGGCTACAGCAGGCAAAAGCTCGTCAATTCTGGGCAACTGAAGATTGGGAAATCTTCACCTGGTCTGACGAATCACGATTTCTGCTGCGACACGCAGCTGATAATGTCAGAATTTCTCGTAAATCTTTGTGATGTGATGGAACGGGAGATTCACAGCATGAATGTGCAGCCAACAAATCTGCAGCAACTGCGTGATGCTATCATGACAGCATAGACAGGATCTGTAAAAAAAAGTCTTCAGAACCTTGTCGAATTGCTACACCAAGAATTCTGGCTGTTCTGGAGGCGAAGGTGGGGGTCCTACCCAGTACCAAAACGTGGGAATCTTACCCAGTATTAGTGGACCCAACCCAGTACCAAAAGGTGGGCCATACTCAGTACTAGTGGACCCAACCCAGTACCAAAAGGTGGGAATCTTACCCAGTACTAGTGGACCCAACCCAGTACCAAAACGTGGGAATCTAACCCAGTACTAGTGGACCCAACCCAGTACCAAAAGGTGGGAATCTTACCCAGTACTAGTGGACCCAACCCAGTACCAAAACGTGGGAATCTTACCCAGTATTAGTGGACCCAACCCAGTACCAAAACGTGGGAATCTTACCCAGTACTAGTGGACCCAACCCAGTACCAAAAGGTGGGCCATACTCAGTACTAGTGGACCCAACCCAGTACCAAAAGGTGGGAATCTTACCCAGTACTAGTGGACCCAACCCAGTACCAAAAGGTGGGCCATACTCAGTACTAGTGGACCCAACCCAGTACCAAAAGGTGGGAATCTTACCCAGTACTAGTGGACCCAACTCAGTACCAAAAGGTGGGCCATACTCAGTACTAGTGGACCCAACCCAGTACCAAAAGGTGGGAATCTTACCCAGTACTAGTGGACCCAACCCAGTACCAAAAGGTGGGAATCTTACCCAGTACTAGTGGACCCAACCCAGTACCAAAAGGTGGGCCATACTCAGTACTAGTGGACCCAACCCAGTACCAAATGGTGGGCCATACTCAGTACTAGTGGACCCAACTCAGTACCAAAAGGTGGGCCATAATTAGTACTAGTGGACCCAACTCAGTACCAAAAGGTGGGCCATAATCAGTACTAGTGGACCCAACTCAGTACCAAAAGGTGGGCCATACTCACTACTAGTGGGCCCAACCCAGTACCAAAAGGTGGGCCATAATCAGTACTAGTGGACCCAACCCAGTACTAGAAGATAGACCCAACCCATTGCTAGAAGTGTGTACCTAATATATAGAGTACTGGCTAAGTGTGATATATATATATATTACGACATCAGGAACTGGGATTGGGACATTTAGGGACGAACGAGATAACATTAGAACATAAGAACATAAGAACATAAGAAAGGAGGAACACTGCAGCAGGCCTGTTGGCCCATACTAGGCAAGTCCTTTACAATTCATCCCATTGACCAACCCAATTTTCAATGCTACCCAAGAAATAAGCTTTGATGTGCAAGTCCCACTATCAAATCCAACCCCTTCAAAAATTCCCTTACCTCCCTACAAATCCCAATTAACAGAAATCCCATAAAGATGCGCAATATAGTGCTTCACCAAATTCCGAAATTCAATTTCCTCCGGCACTAGGAAATGTATCATTAAGCTACGGAAATTTATCGCGCGACCCGCACGGATGCTCCGCGCACGCCTGCCCGCTAACAGTCTAATGACCACGAACTGCTCGTTACGTCAGGTCAAGAACTAGCCAGGGTCGTCACGGGTCGTGGAGAAGAGACATCAGGTCATTAAGGGTCGTCCCGATGCCTTATCTGCCGCTATTCTCGTTCTTATTCTAAAAATGTGTTGACAGGAATTCTTAAGAACATGAGAAAGGAGGAGCACTGCGGCAGGCCTACTGGCCCATACTTGGTAAGTCCTTCTCAAACACAGACAAAAATGTGAGCGAAAGCAGGAGCACTACAGGCCTACTGGCCCATACTAAGCAGGTCCTCCTCAAACCCAAACAAAAATATTTGATTGAAGGGAAGAGCACTACCGCAAGCCTACTGGCCCATACTAGGCAGGTCCTCCTCAAACCAAAACAAAAATATTTTATTGAAGGGAAGAGCACTACAGCAAGCCTACTGGCCCATACTACGCCAGTAGGCCTATAGACCATTAAGCCTATACAACAAAATATATAACCTAAGCAATAATCGCCCACTGGGCGAAACGTTGTCAACAAAGGATCGCAATATACTGGATTTGTATCTATTATTTAATGTTTTACCAGCTGAGGAAGCTGGATTTTATGCAGAGTTTCGACCATTGGGATCCTACGACCGAAACGTCTTGAATAATTCTCGAAACTGATGGGTAGAAAAGCGATACGTAATGGAAGTTTCTGGTGTTTATCTCGTTCAAAACGATACGTTGTCTAAGACGTCATTGTTATGCCAAAGGAGTCTGCTATGAAGGCGGAACGTTTCGACCAGTGTTGTAGAGGTACCAGTGTTGTAGAGGCCCCATTGTAGCGGCACCAGTGTTGTAGAGGCACCATTGTGGCGGCACCAGTGTTTTAGCAATACCAGTGTTGTAGATGCACCATTGTAGAGGCATCAGTGTTGGACAGGTACCAGTGTTGGACAGGTACCAGTGTTGGACAGGTACCAGTGTTGGACAGGTACCAGTGTTGGACAGGTACCAGTGTAGTAGAGGCACCAGTAGTGTAAGGTACTAGTGTTGTAGAGACTCCGGTGTTGGAGAGTATCCACTATAGCGGCACCAGTGTTATAGCAATACCAGTGTTGTAGAGCCACCATTGTAGAAACACCAGTGTTGAAGAGGAAGCAGTGTTGTAGAGTCACCAGTGTTGTAGAGAGGGCAGTGTTGTAGCTGCACCAGTACTGTAGAGTCACCAGTGTTGCAGCGGCAACAGTGTTGTAGATGCACCATTCTAGAGGCAGCAGTGTTGTAGAGGCACTACTGTTGTAGAGTCACCAGTGTTATAGAGTCACCAGTGTTGTAGAGTCACCAGTGTTGTACAGTCACCAGTGTTGTAGAGTCACCAGTGTTGTAGAGTCACCAGAGTTGTAGAGTCACCAGTGTTGTAGAGGCACTACTGTTGTAGAGTCACCAGAGTTGTAGAGTCACCAGTGTTGTAGAGGCACTACTGTTGTAGAGTCACCAGTGTTGTAGAGTCACCAGTGTTGTAGAGTCACCAGTGTTGTAGAGTCACCAGAGTTGTAGAGTCACCAGTGTTGTAGAGCCACCAGTGTTGTAAAGTCACCAGAGTTGTAGAGTCACCAGTGTTGTAGAGTCACCAGTGTTATAGAGTCACCAGTGTTGTAGAGTCACCAGTGTTGTACAGTCACCAGTGTTGTAGAGTCACCAGTGTTGTAGAGTCACCAGAGTTGTAGAGTCACCAGTGTTGTAGAGTCACCAGTGTTGTAGAGTCACCAGAGTTGTAGAGTCACCAGTGTTGTA
>NC_091390.1:1680472-1685472 GCF_038502225.1 Cherax quadricarinatus
GTGTGTGTGTGTGTGTGTGTGTGTGTGTGTGTGTGTGTGTGTGTGTGTGTGTGTGTGTGTGTGTGTGTGTGTGTGTGTGTGTGTGTGTGTGTGTGTGTGTGGGTGTGTGTGTGTATGTGTTCTAATTGGACAGGTGAAAACAGGAGACATCGTTCGAATCCCGTTCACATATATCAGTCCCTGTAGACCTTCCATACCGACTTTCACCTCTCTAGCCCCTAGCCAGCATCCCTCGCCCCTAGCCAGCATCCCTCGCCCCTAGCCAGCATCTCTCTCACCTAGCCAGCATTCCTCGCCCCTATCCAGCATCCCTCGCCCTTAGCCAGCATCCTTCGCCCCTAGCCAGCATCTCTCTCCCCTAGCCAGCATCCCTCGCCCCTAGCCAGCATCTCTCTACCCTAGGCAGCATCCCTCGCCTCTAGCCAGCATCCCTCTCCTCTTCCTCCTCCTCCTCAATACTACTCTAAATGCCCACTCAGCCAGTAGCATTCACTCATCTACAGTTATGCCCACTCATCTGCAGTCATACCCACTCATCCACAGTCATGCTCACTCATTTACAGTCATGCCCACTTATCTTCAGTCATGCTCCCTCATGTACAGTCATGCCCACTCATCTACAGCCATACCTACTGATCCACAGTCATACCCACTCATGTACAGTCATACCCACTCATCCACAGTCATACTCACTCATATACAGTCATACCCACTCATGTACAGTCATACCCACTCATCAACAGTCATACTTACTCATATACAGTCATACCCGCTCATGTACAGTCATACCCACTCATCCATGCCCACCTATTTAAGGTGGGCTGAGTGTGTTGGATTCACACCTGCCCGCCCAGGCAGGTGTGACAGACACACAGTCTCCTGGAGTCACACCTGGAGTCTGGATACCCATGAGATGCTGATCTCATCTCAGAGATATGGATGGTAAACCAAAGACGCAGCATCTCTCTTATCCAGGTGGATTGGAATCGACCAGGATAACAGATCCACATTCTCCCACCACCACCACCACCACCTCCCACCGACATTTCGAACCCTCCTGGATACATTTCGAACACTCCTGGACACATTTCGAACACCCCTGGACACATTTCGAACACTCCTGGACACATTTCGAACACCCTTGGACACATTTCGAACACCCCTGGACACATTTCGAGCACTCCTGGACACATTTCGAACACTCCTGGACACATTTCGAACCCTCTTTCACACTCCAAGTAAGCAAACTGTGATAGTCTGGGGGTAGAATTTATAGTATTTATCTGTCTGCCTAATCTATGTACTCCCATGTACTCTAACGTACTCCCATGTACTCTAACGTACTCCCATGTACTCTAACGTATTCATATGTACTCTAACGTTCTCCCACGCACTCTAACGTAGTCCCATGCACTCCAACATACTCCCAAGTACTCCTATATGCTCCCACATACTGTCATGTACTCCCACGTACTCCCATGTGCTCCCACATACTCCCACGTACTCCCATATGCTCCCACATACTGCCATGTACTCCCACATACTCCCACGTGCTCTCATACACTCCCACATACTCCCACACACTCCCATATGCTCCCACATACTGCCATGTACCCCCACATATTCCCACGTACTCCCATATGCTCCAACGTACTGCCATGTACTCCCACACACTCTCACGTACTCCCATATGCTGCAATATACTGCAACATACTCCCACATACTCCCAGATACTCCCATATGCTCCAGCATACTGCCATGTGCTCCCACATACTCCTACGTAGTCCCGTATGCTCCAACATACTGCAATGTACTCCCACATACTCCCACGTAGTCCCATATGCTCCCACATACAGAAATGTACTCCCACATCAATATACTCTCGTGTACTCCCACATAAATGCACTCCTGTGCACTGTAGTGCACTCGTCTCCCATGTACTCCCACTTGTGACTTGATAAAGCTCTACACAGAGTGAAACATAACTTGATAAAGCTCTACACAGAGTGAAACATGACTTGATAAAGCTCTACACAGAGTGAAACATAACTTGATAAAGCTCTACACAGAGTGAAACATGACTTGATAAAGCTCTACACAGAGTGAGACATGACTTGATAAAGCTCTACACAGAGTGAAACATAACTTGATAAAGCTCTACACAGAGTGAAACATGACTTGATAAAGCTCTACACAGAGTGAAACATAACTTGATAAAGCTCTACACAGAGTGAAACATAACTTGATAAAGCTCTACACAGAGTGAAACATGACTTGATAAAGCTCTACACAGAGTGAAACATGACTTGATAAAGCTCTACACAGAGTGAAACATAACTTGATAAAGCTCTACACAGAGTGAAACATAACTTGATAAAGCTCTACACAGAGTGAAACATGACTTGATAAAGCTCTACACAGAGTGAAACATGACTTGATAAAGCTCTACACAGAGTGAAACATAACTTGATAAAGCTCTACACAGAGTGAAACATGACATGATGAAGCTCTACACAGAGTGAAACATAACTTGATAAAGCTCTACACAGAGTGAAACATGACTTGATAAAGCTCTACACAGAGTGAAACATAACTTGATAAAGCTCTACACAGAGTAAAACATAACTTGATAAAGCTCTACACAGAGTGAAACATTACTTGATAAAGCTCTACACAGAGTAAAACATAACTTGATAAAGCTCTACACAGAGTGAAACATAACTTTATAAAGCTCTACACAGAGTGAAACATAACTTGATAAAGCTCTACACAGAGTAAAACATAACTTGACAAAGCTCTACACAGAGTGAATCATAACTTGATAAATCTCTACACAGAGTGAAACATGACTTGATAAAGCTCTACACAAAGTGAAACATAGCTTGATAAAGCTCTACACAGAGTGTAACATAACTTGATAAAGCTCTACACAGAGTGAAACATAACTTGATAAAGCTCTACGCAGAGTGAAAGATAACTTGATAAAGCTCTACACAGAGTGAAACATAACTTGATAAAGCTCTACACAGAGTGAAACATGACTTGATAAAGCTCTACACAGAGTGAAATATAACTTGATAAAGCTCTACACAGAGTGAAACATAACTTGATAAAGCTCTACACGGAGTGAAACATGACTTGATAAAGCTCTACACAGAGTGAAACATAACTTGATAAAGCTCTACACAGAGTGAAACATGACTTGATAAAGCTCTACACAGAGTGAAACATGACCTGATAAAGCTCTACACAGAGTGAAACATGACTTGATAAAGCTCTACACAGAGTGAAACATGACTTGATAAAGCTCTACACAGAGTGAAACATGACTTGATAAAGCTCTACACAGAGTGAAACATGACTTGATAAAGCTCTACACAGAGTGAAGCATGACTTGATAAAGCTCTACACAGAGTGAAACATGACCTGATGAAGCTCTACACAGAGTGAAACATGACTTGATAAAGCTCTACACAGAGTGAAACATAACTTGATAAAGCTCTACACAGAGTGAAACATGACCTGATGAAGCTCTACACAGAGTGAAACATGACTTGATAAAGCTCTACACAGAGTGAAACATGACTTGATAAAGCTCTATACAGAGTGAAACATAACTTGATAAAGCTCTACACAGAGTGAAACATAACTTGATAAAGCTCTACACAGAGTGAAACATGATAAAGCTCTACACAGAGTGAAACATAACTTGATAAAGCTCTACACAGAGTGAAACATGACTTGATGAAGCTCTACACAGAGTGAAACACGACCTGATAAAGCTCTACGCAGAGTGAAACATGACTTGAAGCTCTACACAGAGTGAAACATAACTTGATAAAGCTCTACACAGAGTGAAACATGACTTGATAAAGCTCTACACAGAGTGAAACACGACCTGATAAAGCTCTACACAGAGTGAAACATGACTTGATAAAGCTCTAAACAGAGTGAAACATAATTTGATAAAGCTCTACACAGAGTGAAATATAACTTGATAAAGCTCTACACAGAGTGAAACATAATTTGATAAAGCTCTACACAGAGTGAAACATGACTTGATAAAGCTCTACACAGAGTGAAACATGACTTGATAAAGCTCTACACAGAGTGAAACATGACTTGATAAAGCTCTACACAGAGTGAAGCATGACTTGATAAAGCTCTACACAGAGTGAAACATAACTTGATAAAGCTCTACACAGAGTGAAACATGACTTGATGAAGCTCTACACAGAGTGAAACATGACTTGATGAAGCTCTACACAGAGTGAAACATGACTTGATAAAGCTCTACACAGAGTGAAACATGACTTGATAAAGCTCTACCCAGAGTGAAGCATGACTTGATAAAGCTCTACACAGAGTGAAGCATGACTTGATAAAGCTCTACACAGAGTGAAACATGACTTGATAAAGCTCTACACAGAGTGAAGCATGACTTGATAAAGCTCTACACAGAGTGAAACATGACTTGATAAAGCTCTACACAGAGTGAAACACTGCTCCAGTGAATACGCAAGCCTGGAACGATTCTCTTTCTCTCTCTCTCTCTCTCTCTCTCTCTCTCTCTCTCTCTCTCTCTCTCTCTCTCTCTCTCTCTCTCTCTCTCTCTCTCTCTCTCTCTCTCTCTCTCTCTCTAACTCTCTCTCTCTCTCTCTCTCTCTCTCTCTCTCTCTCTCTCTCTCTCAACTCTCTCTCTCTCTCTCTCTCTCTCTCTCTCTCTCTCTCTCTCTCTCTCTCTCTCTCTCTCTCTCTCTCTCTGGTTCGAATAGAATCCAAATCACATAGTTAAGGGAGCACAGAACTAAATCGCCTCATTTCGAACACATCTCACGACATAGTGAGCTGGCACTCATACGAACAAGCTTAAAATAGTGAGCTACCTCACTTACGAACTAACATTCTTAGCAACTAACGAATTTAAGATTACGAACGATATTTGTAAGATTTTTATTTGTTGGTGAAAAATTTCGAAGGGTACGAGTCTCAGTGTTCCA
>NC_091390.1:1690472-1700472 GCF_038502225.1 Cherax quadricarinatus
TAGAGGGCAGCGTCTCCCTGACATGGATACCGTGCTCGGTGATGAAGTCAATATCTAGTTTAAGACTGATGGAACATCCCAGGGGATCAGTCTTCATCACGGAAGACCCGAACGGGTTTAGTGAAAGCTCAATTTCTTGTTCACGACCTCAGTGAACTTCCAAGAAAGGCAGCCGGAAGGATGGTTGAAGTCATGGGGTCGCGCTAGAAGCGTATGGGTCGTAAAGCACGGGGAATGGCGGCTAATGGGGGGCTGATGTGAAGAATGGGGGCTAATGGGGTCTGAAATAATGAATGTGGGCTGAAACGAGTACTACTGTACACAAGCCAGGAGTACTCAGTTATAGACACCACAAATCACATTACTCATTCGATTCCAGAGATCGCGAAAAGGATCTAAACCTCTATTTATGGATTCTAATCTCTTATAAGCAAGGTGTCGTGGAGTTAAAGTGTTTCAATATCACTGTGTGCAAGCCAGGAGCATTCAGCTTTAGAATCTTTGAATTACTTTCACTCGAACTGAGAGCATCACAAAAGGGATCTAAACCTCTATTTATGGATTCCAGTCTCCTATAAGCTAGGTGTAGTGAGGTTAAAACGTTTCAGTACAATTGTATACGCATCTCTCTGCTATAGACTCCACAAATCACACTGCTCACTCGACCTCAGAGCATCACTAAAGGGATCTAAACCTCTATTTATGGATTCCAAACATATGTAAGCAGAGTATAGTGGAGTTGAGGCATTTCAATACTACTGTACAGAAGCCATGAACATTCAGCTATAGATTTTTTGAATTACTTTACACTCGAACTCAGACCATCACTAAATGGATCTAACACCTTTATTTATGGATTCCGAATGCCTATCACGCAAGTCGTCGTGAATTGCTTCAATACCACTATATACAAGCTACGGACACTCAGCTACAGACTCCACAAATCACACTGTGCACCCGACCTATGAGCACCGCTAAAGGATCCAACACCGCATCTAAGCCTTTATTTATGGATTCCGAACGCTTATCACAAAAGGAGTCGTGGAGTCGAGGATGTTTGGGTCTGACATTTATAGCTGCTTCCATCTCCGGTCCCTGACCCTTCAAACCTGCTAACACTGATATTAAATCCTATATATTCTTATATTACGAGACTTATAGACAATTCAATCCCCTTAAAGACAAGAACTCTTGAAATTAAATGCTAAAATCGATTGAAATTTAGATTAAAATATTAAAACTTATAAATTGTAAGATATATATATATATATATATATATATATATATATATATATATATATATATATATATATATATATATATATATATATATATATATATATATATATATATATATATATATATATATATATATATATATATATATATATATATTCATGTATTTAGTAATATAAATGTATGTTTTGATAATGTGTATTGTGAAGTTTATATATTTTACCAAACTAGACGAAAATATAGGATATACACACGAGTGTATGAGTATATTTGTTAGAGCTCATACACAGAGGTGTATATGAGAGATCTATATCTCACAGTGTATATACACTGAGAGGTGTATATCTCAGTGTATATACACTGGCAGGTGTACATCTCAGTATACATATACACTGACAGGTGTACATCTCAGTGTATATACACTGAGAGGTGTATATCTCAGTGTATGTACACTGAGAGGTGTATATCTCAGTGTATATACACTGAGAGGTGTATATCTCAGTGTATATACACTGAGAGGTGTATATCTCAGTGTATATACACTGAGAGGTGTATATCTCAGTGTATATACACTGAGAGGTGTATACCTCAGTGTATATACACTAAGAGGTGTATATCTCAGTGTATATACACTGAGAGGTGTATATCTCAGTGTATATACACTGAGAGGTGTATATCTCAGTGTATATACACTGAGAGGTGTATATCTCAGTGTATATACACTGAGAGGTGTATATCTCAGTGTATATACACTGAGAGGTGTATATCTCAGTGTATATACACTGAGAGGTGTATATCTCAGTGTATATACACTGAGAGGTGTATATCTCAGTGTATATACACTGAGAGGTGTATATCTCAGTGTATATACACTGAGAGGTGTATATCTCAGTGTATATACACTGAGAGGTGTATATCTCATTGTATATACACTGAGAGGTGTATATCTCAGTGTATATACACTGAGAGGTGTATATCTCACTGTATATTCACTGAGAGGTGTATATCTCTGTGTATATACACTGAGAGGTGTATATCTCAGTGTATATACACTGAGAGGTGTATATCTCAGTGTATATACACTGAGAGGTGTATATCTCAGTGTATATACACTGAGAGGTGTATATCTCAGTGTATATACACTGAGAGGTGTATACCTCAGTGTATATACACTAAGAGGTGTATATCTCAGTGTATATACACTGAGAGGTGTATATCTCAGTGTATATACACTGAGAGGTGTATATCTCAGTGTATATACACTGAGAGGTGTATATCTCAGTGTATATACACTGAGAGGTGTATATCTCAGTGTATATACACTGAGAGGTGTATATCTCAGTGTATATACACTGGTAGTTTACATTAATCAGTATTTTAGGTATTAAAGTATTCTTGACTGGTGGTGTACAGGTGACCTGCAGCCTTAATGACCCTCGTGTAGTAGATAGACTTTAAACCCCATTAACCAACCAACCAGCCTTAATGACCCTCGTGTAGTAGATAGACTTTAAACCCCATTAACCAACCAACCAGTCTTAATGACCCTCGTGTAGTAGATAGACTTTAAACCCCATTAACCAACCAACCAGTCTTAATGACCCTCGTGTAGTAGATAGACTTTAAACCCCATTAACCAACCAACCAGTCTTAATGACCCTCGTGTAGTAGATAGACTTTAAACCCCATTAACCAACCAACCAGTCTTAATGACCCTCGTGTAGTAGATAGACTTTAAACCCCATTAACCAACCAACCAGTCTTAATGACCCTCGTGTAGTAGATAGACTTTAAACCCCATTAACCAACCAACCAGTCTTAATGACCCTCGTGTAGTAGATAGACTTTAAACCCCATTAACCAACCAACCAGTCTTAATGACCCTCGTGTAGTAGATAGACTTTAAACCCCATTAACCAATCAACCAGTCTTAATGACCCTCGTGTAGTAGATAGACTTTAAACCCCATTAACCAACCAACCAGTCTTAATGACCCTCGTGTAGTAGATAGACTTTAAACCCCATTAACCAACCAACCAGTCTTAATGACCCTCGTGTAGTAGATAGACTTTAAACCCCATTAACCAACCAACCAGTCTTAATGACCCTCGTGTAGTAGATAGACTTTAAACCCCATTAACCAACCAACCAGTCTTAATGACCCTCGTGTAGTAGATAGACTTTAAACCCCATTAACCAACCAACCAGTCTTAATGACCCTCGTGTAGTAGATAGACTTTAAACCCCATTAACCAACCAACCAGTCTTAATGACCCTCGTGTAGTAGATAGACTTTAAACCCCATTAACCAACCAGCCAGTCTTAATGACCCTCGTGTAGTAGATAGACTTTAAACCCCATTAACCAACCAACCAGTCTTAATGACCTTCGTGTAGTAGATAGACTTTAAACCCCATTAACCAACCAACCAGTCTTAATGACCCTCGTGTAGTAGATAGACTTTAAACCCCATTAACCAACCAACCAGTCTTAATGACCCTCGTGTAGTAGATAGACTTCAAACCCCATTAACCAATTAGTGTAATACAGAAGTGTAATGTTATCCCTCCCCCCCCTCTCCCCTCCCCCTCCCCCCTCCCCCCTCTCCCCTCCCCCTCCCCCCTCCCTACCCCCTTCATTAGGTACCACAGAAAACACCTGAGCAGGTGTTTGCTTTACTGAAACAACACCGTTAATGACTTCACCGTTAATGACTTCACAGATATTGAGGTCAAAGATTTAATTGAGTGACTTCATGTTTTATGGGATATTGAGCTTTGTCTGAGTTTTTTTGTTTGTTTGTTTTTTTTTGCTTGTTTTACTTGCATGAGAGAGAGAGAGAGAGAGAGAGAGAGAGAGAATATACCTTCCTCTCTTATTATTTCTTAATTATTGTTGGGTATTCCCTTCGTACTTATATACTCATCTGTGCTTGGTTACAGGGGTTGAGTTCCGGCTCCTGGACCCCGTCTCCTTCATACCTTTTCTTAAAGCTGTGTATGCAACGTGTCTTTAACATACCCTGGGATATACTCTTAGCTTGTCTGATATACCCTGTTTTGTCGCGTTCAGGATTTCCTTCTTTATATATCAAGTGGGTATCTGGGTCTGGTGTGGGCACAGCTCAGTGAGTATGGGTCAGGGATACTGATGAGGGGTAGTATAGGTTGATGGGTTATGTTAGAGGAATGAGGTAGTGGGTCGAGAAATGGGTCTGTTGACGTTATGTGGTTTGTGTGTATTTCTGGCGATATGCTTCGTAATATGCTCACCCCAAGGTCTTTACACTCAGGTGATATGTTTGGTGTAATACTAACCCACAGGCCCTATACTCAGGTGATATGCTTGGTGTAATATTAATCCACAAGCCCTATACTCAGGTGATATGCTTGGTGTAATATTAACCCACAGGCCTTATACTCAGGTGATATGTTTGGTGTAATATTAACCCCCAGGTCCTATACTCAGGTGATATGTTTGGTGTTATATTTACCTCCCAGGTCCTTTACACCTCATATTTGAAGCTTCTCTCCTCCCATGCTGTGCTCTGAATCCGGTCTTCTCTCTCACCCAAATAGCCTGATATTGCAGTTCCTGGGGTTGAACTCAAGCAACCATTTGTTTGACATCGCCAGTATCTGGAATTTATCACTGTTCTCCCCTGTTCTTATTCTTCATTTTGACCTCTACAAACATTGAGGTAAAGGTTTCAACCCTTTCTAGTAACTCGTACACATATCCTAGAAACACTAGTACTCTCAGCACTGATCCTTGTGGTACCCCTCTAGTTACTTCCTCCCATTCTGTCTCCTCCCTTACTGTTACTGTCTATCTTCTGTCGTTCATGTACTGTCTTGAACGAGTGGAGTACTCGCCTATATACTTACCTATAAATGGTTGCAGGGGTCAAGTCACAGCTCCTGGTCCCGCCTCTTCGCTGGTGGCTACTAGGTCCACTCCCTGTTCCATGAGCTTTATCATACCTCTTCTTAAAGCTATGTATGGATCCTGTCTCCACTACATCACTCTCCAGGTTGTTCCACTTCCTGACAACTCTGTGACTGAAGAAATACTTCCTGACATCCCTGTGTGTGTGTGTGTGTGTGTGTGTGTGTGTGTGTGTGTGTGTGTGTGTGTGTGTGTGTGTGTGTGTGTGTGTGTGTGTGTGTGTGTGTGTGTGTGTAATCATCCACACAGTGCAAACGTATCATACATATATATACCAGAGATACATATGTAACTTTACGAACACAGGAAGATTATTGAGTCTGGCTCATAAACGAGGGGTTCTATTAGTTCTGTAGTGGTTCTATAAGGGGTTGTACAGTGGTTCTAATGGGGGTTAACATAGGGCTCCATAGAGGATTCTACAGGGGTTCTACAGTGGTTCTACCTTGGGTTCTACAGTGGTTCTACAATGGTTTAATAGTGAGTTCTACTGGAGGTTCTACAGTGGTTCTACTGCTGGATCATAGGCTTCCACAGTTGGTTCTAAAGTGGTTCTACTGGGAGGTTTATCATAAGGATCCACAGGGGGGTTCTACAATGGTTCTACCTTGGGTTCTACTGTGGGTTCACAAGAGGGTTCTACAGAGGATCCTACAGTGGTTCTACTGGAGGTTCTACTGTGGTTCTACTGTTTAAGAGAGGTGAGAGGCACCCATACAGTTGTATTTTCAAACAAGTTGGCCAGAGTGATTTATGACAAGTGTTGAGGGACGACCAGGAATGTTGTTGTTGTGTTCTTGTCTGGTGGCTCTTTGTAGACCTTTTCTTGTTGCTTCTAGGCCTTTATTTTCCTTGTTGTTTCTAAGCCTTTGTTTCTAGGCCTTTATTTTCCTTGTTGTTTCTAAGCCTTTGTTTCTAAGCCTTTGTTTCTAGGCCTTTATTTTCCTTGTTGTTTCTAAGCCTTTGTTTCTAGGCCTTTATTTTCCTTGTTGTTTCTAAGCCTTTGTTTCTAGGCCTTTATTTTCCTTGTTGTTTCTAAGCCTTTGTTTCTAGGCCTTTATTTTCCTTGTTGTTTCTAAGCCTTTGTTTCTAGGCCTTTATTTTCCTTGTTGTTTCTAAGCTTTTAGGCCTTTCTTTGTTTCCTTGCTGTTTCTAAGCCTTTGTTTTTAGGCCTTTGTTCCTTTGTCGACGTGTCGTAAGGGTTTTACTACTGCTGCTGTTGCTACTGTTGCTGTTCCCGCTGCTACTGCAGCTGCTGTAGATGCTGTTGCTGTTCCTGCTGCTGCATCTACTGTTGCTGCTGCTGCTGCTACTGATGCCTGTGCAGCTACTGTTGCTGTTCATGCTGCTGTTGCTGTTCCTGCTGCTGCATCTACTGTTGCTGCTGCTGCTACTGATGCCTGTGCAGCTACTGTTGCTGTTCATGCTGCTGTTGCACTTCCTGCTGCTGCATCTACTGTTGCTGCTGCTGCTGCTACTGATGCCTGTGCAGCTACTGTTGCTGTTCCTGCTACTGTTGGTACTGATGCTGTCCTTGCTGCTGTTGTTGTTCCTGCTGCTGTATCTACTGTTGCTGCTGCTGCTGCTACTGATGCCTGTGCAGCTACTGTTGCTGTTCCTGCTGCTGTTGCACTTCCTGCTGCTGCATCTACTGTTGCTGCTGCTGCTACTGTTGGTACTGATGCTGTCCTTGCTGCTGTTGTTGTTCCTGCTGCTGCATCTACTGTTACTACTGCGGCTGCTGTCGCTACTGCTGCTGTTCCTGCTCCTGTTGCTAGTGCTGCTGTTGCTACTGCTACTGCTACTGTTGTTGCTGTTGCTGTTGCTACTGTTGTTGCTACTGCTGTTGCTACTGCTGCCTGTGCAGCAAAGCAAAGAGAAACTCCAGCATCATCAGCGGTGACGCGTCATCTTCAGCTTCCTGATGAAATCGCAATTGATGCTGCCAGTGAGATGAGGAATGAGATAACCAGCATCTTTGTGTGTGTGTGTGTGTGTGTGTGTGTGTGTGTGTGTGTGTGTGTGTGTGTTGTGTGTGTGTGTGTGTGTGTGTGTGTGTGTGTGTGTGTGTGTGTATGTGTGTGTGTGTGTGTGCGTGTGGTGTGTGTGTGCGTGTGTGTGTGTGTGTGTGTGTGTGTGTGTGTGCGTGTGTGTGTGTGTGTGTGTGTGTGTGTGTGCGTGTGTGTGTGTGTGTGTGTGTGTGTGTGTGCGTGTGGTGTGTGTGAGTGTGTGTGTGTGTGTGTGTGTGTGTGTGTGTGTGTGTGTGTGTGCGTGTGTGTGTGTGTGCGTGTGTGTGTTTGTGTGTGTGTGTGTGTGTGTGTGTGTGTGTGTGTGTGTGTGTGTGTGTGTGTGTGTGTGTGTGTGTGTGTTGTGTGTGTGTGTGTGTGTGTATTCACCTAATTGTTGTTGCAGCTCCTGGCCCGGTCTCTTCGCTGATCGCTACTAGGTCCTCTCTCCCCCTGCTCCATGAGCTTTATCATACCTCGTCTTAAAGCTATGTATGATTCCTGCCTCCACTACATCACTTGCCAGACTATTCCACCTCCTGACAACTCTATGACTGTCTGTTGAGTTAGAGAGAGACAGACAGAGAGATACAGCGATACAAAGACAGGAATACAGACAGAATAGGAGAAAGATACAAAGAGAGAGATACAGATAGACAAGAAAGAGAAAGAGAAACAGTGAAAAGCAGAAAGAGGAAAATAACACAAACAAGATAAATGGGCGAAGACTAAACATTAATGAATTGTGAGTAGACAGGAACAGGCAGACAAGTAGCAGGCAGTAGAGAGGTAGACAGGCAGTAGACAGATAGTAGACAGTAATTGAGGATAACTGACAGAAATATCATCTTGTTGACTTTCAGGGTAGTCAATTAGCCGCTCCAATTCCTTGGATCAAAAACTCTTCAACAGCCTCAAGGCACGTCCCAGGAAGGACGAAACGTGCAAAATCTGACGTACTAAGATATTGAAATATAAAGTGTTAATTTAGCAGTAGCAGCAACAGTAGCAGCAGCAACAACAGTAGCAGCAACAGTTGCAGCAGCAACAGTAGCAGCAATAGTAGTAGGAGCAGTAACAGCATCAACAGTAGTAGGAACAGTAACAGCATCAACAGTAGTAGGAGCAGTAACAGCATCAACAGTAGTAGGAGCAGTAACAGCATCAACAGTAGTAGCAGCAACAGTAGCAGCAGCAACAACAGTAGCAGCAACAGTTGCAGCAACAGTAAAAGCAGCAGCAACAGTAAAAGCAGCAGCAACAGTAAAAGCAGCAGCAACAGTAGCAGCAATAGTAGTAGGAGCAGTAACAGCATCAACAGTAGTAGGAGTAGTAACAGCATCAACAGCAGTAGCAGCAACAGTAGCAGCAGTAGCAGTAACAGCAACAGTAGTAGCAACAGTAGTAGCAACAGTAGTAGTAGCAACATCACCAGCACCTACCACCACAAGCCCTCACCACTACCACTATCTCCAGCAACCAGCACTACTACCACCCGAACAAACACAACAATGCTGAGACAGAAGCGTCCAAGCTGGAAAGCTGAGGATGCCAGCTTAACCTTGACACAGATTTCACAGCATCAGTTCCAGCGGATATTGTTGACACCTGTAATGCTGTGATAGATGCTGTCTACAGTCCTCTCTCTCTCTCTCCCTATATATATATATATATATATATATATATATATATATATATATATATATATATATATATATATATATATATATATATATATATATATATATATATATATATATATATATATATATATATATACATACATATATATATAAGTATATATATATATGCAGGTGTAGTAGTGCATAAAAATTTTCTTCACAGCTGTGACGAGGAGCTACGTAACGCTGTTACGTAGCCGGGTTCAGCTCTGTTACGCATTGGTGTTACGCTGTTTTTAAGCATTGCTTTAGGCAGCACGTTTTGCACCGTTGTTGCGCTCTGTTACCCCCAGCGTTTCGCCCTCCCTCGTTACTCTTGTTACACCTTGTTACGCAGCGGTAAGACGGAGAATAAGAGAGAGAGAGAGAGAGAGAGAGAGAGAGAGAGAGAGAGAGAGAGAGAGAGAGAGAGAGAGAGAATCACATGTGAATATATACATAGATGGAAACGGAATAGTAGATGAGGGGAGAGAAAGTTAGTAGAAAGACGGGAGATGGAAAGGAAGAGAAGGAAGGGGAGGGGAGAGACAGTGTGTGTGTGTGTGTGTGTGTGTGTGTGTGTGTGTGTGTGTGTGTGTGTGTGTGTGTGTGTGTGTGTGTGTGTGTGTGTGTGTGTGTGTGTGTGTGTGTGTGTGTGTGTGTGTGTGTGTGTGTGTGTGTGTGTATACTTGCTTATATGTGGTGGCAGAGGTCGAGTTATAGCTCCTG
Organism: Cherax quadricarinatus; assembly: GCF_038502225.1. Taxonomy (NCBI): domain Eukaryota; kingdom Metazoa; phylum Arthropoda; class Malacostraca; order Decapoda; family Parastacidae; genus Cherax; species Cherax quadricarinatus. Next base: position 1,700,053 of record NC_091390.1, read on the forward strand.
GCCCCTGTGTGTATTCAAACAGCTGCTGTTCCAAGGTCGAGTCTCAGCTCCTGGTTCCATATCTCAAACACTTCCAGTCATTCCAGATTCCCTTGCAGGACTGTCAGCCAAAAAGAATTCCCTTGCAGGACTGTCAGCCAAATGGGATTTCCTTGCAGGACTGTCAGCCAAAAAGAATTCCCTTGCAGGACTGTCAGCCAAATGGGATTTCCTTGCAGGACTGTCAGCCAAATGGGATTCTCTTGCAGGACTGTCAGCCAAAAAGAATTCCCTTGCAGGACTGTCAGCCAAATGGGATTCTCTTGCAGGACTGTCAGCCAAATGGGATTCCCTTGCAGGACTGTCAGCCAAATGGGATTCCCTTGCAGGACAGTCAGCCAAATGGGATTCCCTTGCAGGACTGTCAGCCAAATGGGATTC
>NC_091390.1:1705472-1725472 GCF_038502225.1 Cherax quadricarinatus
TGTTCCTTGACGTGTTCCTTGACGTGTTCCTTGACGTGTTCCTTGACGTGTTCCTTGACGTGTTCCTTGACGTATTCCTTTACGTGTTGCTTGACGTCCCGTTGACGTGTTCCTTGACGTCCCCTTGATGTGCTCCTTGACGTGTTCCTTGACGTGTTCCTTGACGAGTTCCTTGACGTGTTCCTTGACGTGCTCCTTGACGTGTTCCTGAATCCAAGAATTTTCCTGAAGTCAGGGAAGTTTGTGGTCTTCACATATCCTGCCGTATGTGCAGGATTCCAGGTGTAGGATACAGTGCCGGAATCCTTTAATGCCTGTAGGATACAGTGTCAGAAATCATCACTGCCTCTAGGACTGTGTCAGAAATCTTCCCTACTTCTTGGACAGTGTCAGAAATCATCACTGCCTCTAGGACAGTGTCAGAAACCATCACTGCATCTAGGACAGTGTCAGAAACCATCACTGCCTCTAGGACAGTGTCAGAAACCATCACTGCATCTAGGACAGTGTCAGAAACCATCACTGCCTCTAGAACTGTGTCAGAAATCATCACTGCATCTAGGACAGTGTCAGAAATCATCACTGCCTCTAGAACTGTGTCAGAAATCATCACTGCATCTAGGACAGTGTCAGAAATCATCACTGCCTCTAGAACTGTGTCAGAAACCATCGCTGCCTCTAGAACTGTGTCAGAAACCATCACTGCCTCTAGAACTGTGTCAGAAACCATCGCTGCCTCTAGGACAGTGTCAGAAATCATCACTGCCTCTAGAACTGTGTCAGAAACCATCACTGCCTCTAGGACAGTGTCAGAAACAATCACCAGCGTTGAGAACTTACCCAGAGTATCAGAACCTTCCACTTGGGACAGGTTCAAGGGGTTTCCACTTGCAGGGGCTCACAAAGAGTATCAGAACCCTCCACTTGGGTCATTTTAACACTATTAAAAGTATCTTCAATCCTTTTTTTATAAGTGTTACACTCACAGTTCAAAAATTTATGCTTTTTCACAAGATAATTTTGAAATTTCTGCCAGGATGAGAAAGATTTTTTGGGTGATAGTCACTGGTTGATTACAGACAGGGATTGTTGTTAGTGGACGGTGAGTCGAGCCTTCACCACTGTATCACACACAGTGATAGATCAAGCCTCCAACAGTATCTATCGAACCTTCACCACTATCTATAGCATACAGTGATAGATCAAGCCTCCAACAGTATCTATCGAGCCTTCACCACTATCTATAGCACACAGTGATAGATCAAGCCTCCAACAGTATCTATCGAGCCTTCACCACTATCTATAGCACACAGTGATAGATCAAGCCTCCAACAGTATCTATCGAGCCTTCACCACTATCTATAGCACACAGTGATAGATCAAGCCTCCAACAGTATCTATCGAACCTTCACCACTATCTATAGCATACAGTGATAGATCAAGCCTCCAACAGTATCTATCGAGCCTTCACCACTATCTATAGCACAGAGCGATAGATCAAGCCTCCAACAGTATCTATCGAGCCTTCACCACTATCTATAGCACACAGTGATAGATCAAGCCTCCAACAGTATCTATCGAGCCTTCACCACTATCTATAGCATACAGTGATAGATCAAGCCTCCAACAGTATCTATCGAGCCTTCACCACTATCTATAGCATACAGTGATAGATCAAGCCTCCAACAGTATCTATCGAGCCTTCACCACTATCACACACACAGACTGTGGATCACGCCTCTAATACTATCACATACAACGATAGATCAAGATTTCAATAGTATCTATAGAGCTTTCACTACTATCTATCACACACACAGACCGTGGATCAAGCCTCTAACAGTGTATCACATACACAACGATTGATCAAGCCTCCAACAATATCTGTCGAGCCTTCACCACTATCTATCGAGGCATCACCATTGTCTATCACACAGACTGTGGATCAAGCCTCTAACAGTGTATCACATACACAGCGATAGATCAAGCTTCCAACAATATCTATCGAGCTTTCATCACTATCACACACACACAGACTGTGGATCAAACCTCTAACACTGTCTATCACACAGACGATAGATCAAGCAACCAAGAGTCTATCGATCCTCTAATGCTGTCTATCGAGCCTGCAACACTATCACACAGACGTGTGTGTGATAGCCACCAACACTGTCTATCGAGCCTTCAGTACTGTCTATCAAGTCTCCACAGCTATCACACACACACAGACGATAGATCAAGCCACCAACACTGTCTATTAAGTCTCCACCACTATCACACAAACAGATGATAGATCAAGCCACCAACACTGTCTATCGATCTTCCACTATTATCTATCACACACACAGACGATAGATCAAACCATCAACACTCCAACAGCAACAACAATCCCAGACTTCCTCAACTCCAGCGTGACTGAACGTGAAGCTGCGTACTTGCTCCTCCGTATACACACACACAACCTCACTCTCCCTCACTATCAAATTAAATGAAGATGATCCCGGCCCATACGGGTTTACCCCCCCTACCTCCTTTCCCCTGGAAAAACTCTCGTACGGAGTGAACTATGTCGTTCCCAAGGGGCTGGCACCACTGCCAGGCACCCAGGGTCACCCCTTGGGTAATTGATGCTGGGGAGGGAAGATGTGCATTGACGCTGGGGGAGGGGAGATGTGCCTTGACGCTGGGGAGGGGAGATGTACCTTGATGCTGGGGGAGGGGAGATGTGCCTTGATGCTGGGGGAGGGGAGATGTGCCTTGATGCTGGGGGAGGGGAGATGAGCCGTGATGCTGGGGGAGGGGAGATGAGCCTTGATGCTGGGGGAGGGGAGATGAGCCTTGATGCTGGGGAGGGGAGATGTGCCTTGATGCTGGGGGTCTAGGATCTTGATCCTAGGAAATGGAGCTTTCCCTCAGCTGTTCTGAAGCAGCTGTGTGGCCCATAACAGTTTAGTGATTTCCCATATTACTATTACAATGACTTACTGATACTTCTATTACTATTACTAGTTCTAGTATTATTACTAATACCACAGTTGCTATTACTGTAAATTTCGACTGCTACTACAACTGTTAGTACTACTATAATACTACTAGTACTACCACTACTAGTACTACCACTACTAGTGCTACCACTACTAGTACTACCACTACTAGTGCTGCTTGTGCTACTGCTACTACACTAGTACTGCACTGCTACTGGCTACCTGCACTGCTAGGTGCTGCTGGTGCTGGCTGCTGCTACTGGTGCTACTGCTGGTGCTGCCACTGCTGGTGCTACTCTGGTGCTGCTGCTGGTACTGCCACTGCTGGTGCTGCCACTACTGGTGCTGCCACTGCTGAGTGCTGCCACTGCTGGTGCTGCTGCTGGTGCTGCTACTAGGTGCTGCCACTGCTGGTGCTGCCACTGCTGGTGCTGCTGCTGGTGCTGCTGCTGGTGCTACTGCTAGGTGCTCCACTGCTAATGCTGCCACTGCTGGTACTGCCACTGTGTTGCTGCTGCTGGTGCTGCTGCTGGTGCTGCCACTGCTGGTTGCTGCTACTGGTGCTGCTGCTGGTACTGCTACTAGGTGCTGCTCTGCTACTGCTGCTGGTGCTGCTGCTGGTGCTGCTGCTGGTGCTGCCACTGGTGCTGCCACTGCTGGTGCTGCTAGCTGGTGCTGCTGCTGGTGCTGCCGCTGCTGGTGCTGCTGCTGGTGCTGCACTGCTGGTGCTGCTGCTGGTGCTGCTGGTACTGCTGCCACTGATGCATGTGCTGGTGCTGCTGCTGGTGCTGCTGCTGGTGCTGCCACTGCTGGTGCTGCTGCTGGTGCTGCCGCTGCTAGTGCTACTGCTGGTGCTACTACTGGTGCTGCTGCTGGTTGCTGCTACTGGTATTGCCACTGCTGGTGCTCTGCTGGTGCTGCCACTGCTGGTGCTGCTGCTGGTGCTGCCGCTGCTAGTGCTACTGCTGGTGCTGCCTACTAGGTACTGCCACTGCTGGTACTGCTGCGGTACTGCACTGCTATCGCTGCTGGTGCTGCCACTGCTGGTGCTGCTGCTGGTGCTGCCTGCTGCTGTGCTGCTGCTGGTACTACTGCTAGTGCTGCCACTGCTGGTGCTGCTGCTGGTACTGCCACTGCTGGTGCTGCTGCTGGTGCTGCCACTGCTGGTGCTACTACTGGTGCTGCCACTGCTGGTGCTGCTGGCTGCTGCCCTGCTGGTACTGCTGCTGGTGCTGCCACTGCTGGTGCTGCTGCTGGTGCTGCCACTGCTAGGTGCTGCTGCTGGTGCTGCCACTGGTGGTGCTGCTGCTGGTGCTGCCACTGCTAGGTGCTAAGGTGCTAATGCTGCCACTATTGGTGCTGCTGCTGGTGCTGCTGCTGGTACTGCCACTGCTGGTGCTGCTGCCACTGCTCGTGCTGCTGAATGGTGCTGCCACTGCTGGTACTGCCGCTACTGGTGCTACAGCTACTGGTGCTGCTGCTGGTGCTGCCACTGCTAGTGCTGCTGCTGGTCTGCACTGCTAGGTACTGCCACTGCTGGTGCTGCTGCTGGTGCTGCCACTGCTGGTGCACTGCTGGTGCTGCCACTGCTGGTGCTGCCACTGCTAATTGCTGCTGCTGGTGCTACCTGCTGGTGCTGCTGCTGGTGCTGCCGCTGCTAGCTCGCTGCTGGTGCTGCTGCTGGTCACTGCTACTGGTGCTCTCTGGTGCTGCCACTGCTGGTGCTGCTGCTGGTGCTGCCACTGCTGGTGCTGCTACTGGTGCTGCCTGCTGGTGCTGCTGCTGGTGCTACTCTGTGCTGCTGCTGGTGCTGCCGCTGCTATGCTGCTGCTGGTGCTGCTGCTGCTGTGCTGGTGCTAATACTGCCACTATTGGTGCTGCTACTGGTGCTGCTGCTAGGTGCTACCACTGCTGGTGCTACTGCGCTCTCATTGCTGCTATGGTGCTGCCACTGCTAGGTGCTGCCCTGCTGGTGCTGCTGCAGGTGCTGCCTGCTGGTGCTGCTGCTGGTGCTGCCACTGCTAGGTGCTGCCGCTGCTGGTGCTGCTACTGGAACTCCACTGCTGGTGCTGCTGCTGGTGCTACCACTGCTCGTTGCTGCTAATGGTGCTGCCGCTGCTGTACTGCACTGCTGGTGCTGCTGCTGGTGCTATCACTGCTGGTGCTGCTACTGCTACTACTGCTTGTTGCTGCTAATGGTGCTGCCACTGCTGGTGCTGCTGGTGCTGCCACTGCTAGGTGCTGCTACTGGTGCTATCACTGCTAGTGCTACTGCCACTACCACCACCACTACTGGTACTGCTACTGGTGCTGCCACTGCTAGTGCTGCTGCTGGTGCCTATCACTGCTAGTGCTACCATTTACTGCCCCCACCACTGCTGGTGCTGCCATTTACTGGTGCTGCTCACTACCACCTTGCACCACTAGTACTACCACTAGTACTACCACTACTACTACTACTAGTACTACCACTAGTACTACTACTAGTACTACCACTAGTACACTACTACTGATAGTATTACTACTGGAACTACCAATTATGAAAAATTATAAAAGCCTTAAACCTACAGGGGTCCCTGGTGGGGGGAGGGAACCTTAGGGGAGAGAGGAGGAAGGAAAGGGCAGCTCCAGTGCCTCGAATCAAGAGCCCTGGGGGGCCGAGCTCTCTGGTAAAATCTAGGGAATCTCCACACCCTTGTTGACGTCACACAAGCCCCGCCCACCCATTCCCTTTCCGGCTCCATGATTGGTCGTTTCCTCGCCCCCCTGGGCCATTCCACGCGCTGATTGGCTGTCACTGCCACAGGGAGAGCCAATCAGAACTCAGGATCCCATTTCTAAGAAAAAGAATTAAAAAAAGGAAAGGAATTGTCAATGTTTCTTCCTGGTTCTTGATCTGAGGAAATGGAGCTGTCCTCCTCCCCTTCCTCGGATCAAACCTGATTGTCTTGTATTCCAGAGGTATTTACTTCCTCATAATAAAAATATATAAATATAAGAGCAATAATATTAAAAATATAAAACTAATAATAATAATAATAATAATAATAATAATAATAATAATAATAATAATAATAATAATAATAATAATAATAATAATAATAATAATAATTTTAAAAATAAGCGGTAAGCTCGTATGGGTCATCCAGTAATAATAGTGATGAGAATGAGAGAGAGAGAGAGAGAGAGAGAGAGAGAGAGAGAGAGAGAGAGAGAGAGAGAGAGAGAGAGAGAGAGAGAGAGAGAGAGAGAGAGACAGAGAGAGACAGAGAGAGACAGAGAGAGAGACAGAGAGAGACAGAGAGAGAGAGAGAGAGAGAGAGAGACAGAGAGAGAGAGAGAGAGAGAGAGAGAGAGACAGAGAGAGAGAGACTTCAACACTACCGCAGAAGTGATCCTGGACAGGTATACATTAATGACCCTCGTGTAGTAGATAGACTTTAAACCTCATTAACCATCAGAAACAGTGGTACACACAGTACTGGAGTTGATATTGTAATAGTAGTAGTAGTAGTACTAATAGTAATAGTAGTGGTAATAGTATTAGTAGTAATAATAGTATTAGTAGTAGTAATATTATTAGTAGTGTTAATAGTATTAGTAGTAATAATAGTATTAGTAGTAGTAATAGTATTAGTAGTAGTAATAGTATTAGTAGTAGTAATAGTAATAGTAGCAATAGTAGTAATAGTAGTAGTAATAATAGTATAGTAGTACTAATACTATATTAGTAGCAATAGTAGCAGCAATAGTAGTAGCAATAACAGTAGCAATAGTAGTAGGTAGGCAGGTGGTAGGCAGGCAATAGGTAGGTAGGCAATAATGGTGCAATGGTAGTGGCAATGGTAGTGCAATGGAATAATGGTGCAATGGTGGTGGCAATAGTGAATAGCGTGGTGGTGGCAATGGTGGTGGCAATGGTGGTGGCAATAATGGTGGCAATGGTGGTGGCAATGGTGGCGGCAAGGTAGTATGGCAATGTAAGGCAATGGTGGTACTAGATCGTGGTGGCATGTGGTGGCAATAGGTGGTGGCATGGTGGTAGCATGGTGGTAGGCGATGTGGAGGTGCGTGGTAGTGGTGGCAATGGTGGTGGCAATGATGGTAGTGATGGTGGTGGCATGGTGGTGGCTTGATGGTGGTGGCATGTAGTGGCAATGTGGTAGTGGCAATAATTGGTAGCGAATGGTGGTGGCATGGTGGTGGCAGTAGTGGTAGCTGATAGTGTGGCTTGATGGTGGTGGCAATGGTAATGGCAATGGTATGGTGGCAATAGTGGTGGCAAGTAGGTGGTGGTGGCAATGGTGGTGGCAATAGTAGTGGCAATGGTGGTAGGCGTGGTGAATAGGTGGTAAGCTGATAGGTAGGCAATGGTAGGTGGCAATGGTAGGTGGCAATGGTGGTGGCGATAGGTGGTGGCAATGGTAGTGGCAATGAGGTGTGGCAATAGGTAAGGTAACAATGTAGTGAGCAATGGTGGTGGCAATGTAAGGTGGCAATGGTGGTGCAGTGGTGGTAGAGTGGTGGTAGGCAATGGTGTAGCAATGGAGTAATGCAATGATAGGCAAGCAGGTAGTAGCAATGGTGGTGGCAATGGTGGTGGCTTGTAGTGGTAAGCAATGGTAATGGCAATGGTGGTAGCAAGGTAGTGGTGGCAACGGTGGTGGCAAGTAGTGTGGCAATGGTAGGTGGCAATGGTGGTAGGCAGCGGTAGGCAATGGTAGGTAAGGCAACAGTGGTGGCAATGGTAGTAGCAATGGTAATGTAATTAGCGGTGGCAATGGTAATGCAACAGGTGGTAGCAATGGTAGGTAGCAATAGTGGTGGCAATGGTAGTAGGCAATGTATGGTGGCAACGTAGTGCAATGGTAGGTGGCATGGTGAAATAGTAGTGGTAGGCAACGGCGGTAGCAATAGTGGTAGCAACGGTGGTGGCAATGGTGTAGCAATGGTATGCAATGGCGGTAGGCAATAGTAATGCGCAGTGGTAGGCAATGGTAGTGGCAATAGTAGTAGCAATAGTAGTAGCAATAGTAGTAGCAATAGTAGTAGCAATAGTAGTAGCAATAGTAGTAGCAATAGTAGTAGCAATAGTAGTAGCAATAGTAATAGCAATAGTAGTAGCAATAGTAGTAGCAATAGTAGTAGCAATAGTAGTAGCAATAGTAGTAGCAATAGTAGTAGCAATAGTAGTAGCAATAGTAGTAGCAATAGTAGTCATATAACTACTGTAGTACAGGATGTAGTCTACAAGTTACTGATGCTTCCAGAATAACAGGATAAGTAACTTTTACGTCGTGACAGATAAATTCATTTATCTTATCTATTTTTATCTATTCTTCTATTCATCTTCGACACCACAAAAGTAACAGCAAGAGAAATATAGAGCATCAATCCAGAGTTGAAAGATCAATTTACAAGTTGACAGAGAAATTTATACTCAAGACTAGACAATAAAATATACATCACTGATCAGTAATAATTTATGTCAGCAAACTATATCTTGGCACACATCTTGAGAGAGAGAGAGAGAGAGAGAGAGAGAGAGAGAGAGAGAGAGAGAGAGAGAGAGAGAGAGAGAGAGAGAGAGAGAGAGAGAGAGAGAGAGAGAGAGAGAGAGAGAGAGGCAGAGAGAGAGAGAGAGAGAGGCAGAGACAGAGAGAGACAGTACAGACAGACAGACAGAGAGGGAATGTGTGTTTACACACACACACACACACACACACACACACACACACACACACACACACACACACACACACACACACACACACACACACACACACACACACACACACACACACACACACACACACACACAGAAGAGTGGTGGAACACCTAGAAAGGAACGATCTCATCAACAGCAGCCAACATTGTTTCAGGGACGGGAAATCCTGTGTCACAAACCTACTGGAGTTCTATGACATGGTGACGGCAGTAAGACAAGAGAGAGAGGAGTGGGTGGATTGCATTTTCTTGGACTTCAAGAAGGCGTTTGACACAGTTCTACACAAGAGATTGGTGCAAAAACTGGAGGACCAAGCAGGGATAACAGGGAAGGCACTACAATGGATCAGGGAATACTTGTCAGGAAGACAGCAGCGAGTCATGGTACGTGGCGAGGTGTCAGAGTGGGCACCTGTGACCAGCGGGGTCCCACAGGGGTCAGTCCTAGGACCAGTGCTGTTTCTGGTATTTGTGAACGACATGACGGAAGGAATAGACTCTGAGGTGTCCCTGTTTGCAGATGACGTGAAGTTGATGAGAAGAATTCATTCGATCGAAGACCAGGCAGAACTACAAAGGGATCTGGACAGGCTGCAGACCTGGTCCAGCAATCGGCTCCTGGAGTACAACTCCACCAAGGGCAAGTCATGAAGATTGGGGAAAGGCAAAGAAGACCGCAGACGGAATACAGTCTAGGGGGCCAGAGACTACAAACCTCACTCAAGGAAAAAGATCTTCGGCTGAGTATAACACCAGGCACATCTCCTGAAGCGCACATCAACCAAATAACTGCTGCAGCATATGGGCGCCTAGCAAACCTCAGAACAGCATTCCGACATCTTAATAAGGAATCGTTCAGGACCCTGTACACCGTGTACGTTAGGCCCATATTGGAGTATGCAGCACCAGTTTGGAACCCACACCTAGCCAAGCACGTAAAGAAACTAGAGAAAGTGCAAAGGTTTGCAACAAGACTAGTCCCAGAGCTAAGAGGTATTTCCTATGAGGAGAGGTTAAGGGAAATCAACCTGACGAAACTGGAGGACAGGAGAGATAGCGGGGACATGATAACGACATACAAAATACTGAGAGGAATTGACAAGGTGGACAAAGACAGAATGCTCCAGAGATTGGACACAGCAACAAGGGGACACAGTTGGAAGTTGAAGACACAGATGAATCACAGGGATGTTAGGAAGTATTTCTTCAGCCACAGAGTAGTCAGGAAGTGGAATAGTTTGGGAAGCGATGTAGTGGAGGCAGGATCCATACATAGCTTTAAGCAGAGGTACGATAAAGCTCACGGCTCAGGGAGAGTGACCTAGTAGCGACCAGTGGAGAGGCGGGGCCAGGAGCTCGGACTCGACCCCTGCAACCTCAACTAGGTGAGTACAACTAGGTGTGTGTGTGTGTACTCACCTAATTGTGGTCGCAGGAGTCGAGTCATGGTTCCTAGCTCCGTGTCTGTATGTGTGTATACTCGCCTATCTGTGATTGTAATGGTCGAGTCATAGCTCCTGGCCCCCTGTTTACTGCTTGCTAGTGTGTGTGTGTGTGTGTGTGTGTGTGTGTGTGTGTGTGTGTGTGTGTGTATATGTGTGTGTGTGTGTGTGTGTGTGTGTGTGTGTATGTGTGAATGTGTGCGTGCATAAGAAATCTAAATAATTGGATATCATCCGATCTATTACGATTGCGAAATAGTCCTATTACCAAACCACTAATGGAGACAGAGTTCCCGAGTGAGAGAGAGTGTAAGCAGAAAGAGAGATAATCTCCCTTATATTAAATCACAACTGAAGTGGGAAGTATAGTGAAGCAAGTTGCTTCACGACTGAGTGCGTGAGTGAATATGAGTGCGTGAGTGAATATGTTGAGTGGATGAATGTGTTGAGTGCATGAATGTGGTGAGTGCATGTGTTGAGTGCATGTGGTGAGTGCATGTGTTGAGTGCATGAATGTGGTGAGTGCATGTGTTGAGTGCATGTGGTGAGTGCATGTGTTGAGTGCATGAATGTGGTGAGTGCATGTGTTGAGTGCATGTGGTGAGTGCATGTGTTGAGTGCATGAATATGGTGAGTGCATGAATGTGTTGAGTTCATGAGTGAATGTGTTGAGTGCATGAATGTATGTGGTGAGTGCATGTGTTGAGTTCATGAACGCGTTGAGTGCATAAATATGTTGAGTTCATGAGTGAATGTGAGTGCATGAATGTGTTGAGTGCATGACTGTGGTGAGTGCATGAATGTGTTGAGTGCATGACTGTGGTGAGTGCATGAATGTGCTGGTTCAAGAGTGTGAGTGCATGAGTGAATGTGTTGAATGGATAAGTGAATGTGAGTGCATGTGTAAATATGATTGTATCATGAGTGAATGAGTGAAGTGATTGTGTTGAGTGCATTGTCTGTAGTCTAATGCTATCTGTCTCCTTTCTTAAAGATTTGGGACAACATTTGCTGTCTTCCACACCTCAGGTAGTCGCCCTGTTATGATAGTGTTGAAGATTGTTGTTAGTGGTTCACACAGTGCCTCTGCTCCCTCTCTCAGGACCCACAGAGAGATGTCCAGTCCCACCACTTTTGAGGTATCTAGTTCACTTAGCAGCCTCTTCACCTCCTCCTCGGTGTGTGTGTAGTGTGTCCAGCACCTGCTGGTGCACTCTACTCATGTTGCTGGAAACCTCTCTGTCTCCACTGTGAATACCTCCCTGAATGTAAAGCTCCTCATATACTTCCCTGTGAGCTCTCCTCCTTCCTTCCTCAGTCTAATTACCTGTGTGTGTGTGTGTGTGTGTGTGTGTGTGTGTAAATACACTGTAATTACTTTAGAAAAACATCACATCGCCTTCTACTCATTCACCCCATCTCTTCATCCTCCTTTGTCTCTGTCTCTCTCTCTCTCTCTCTCTCTCTCTCTCTCTCTCTCTCTCTCTCTCTCTCTCTCTCTCTCTCTCATCTAAACGTCACTCACTTTACCCTCTCTTACAGTACAACTTTCACTTTTTTACACAATTGTGTAAATCATAAGCATTAAATTGTAAACATACACAAGGGTTCATTTACATTATAAAAACCTGGAGTAGTTATCAGTATTCAGCTGATTATGATTATTATGATTATTATGATAATTTGTGCTTAGAAACACAAATTATCATAATTAAAAAAATCAGAGTTGTTCTCTAAACTACACTCTGGATGGAAACTCAGATTAAATCTGAATATTTCCTAGAAAATCGGGTCAAAGTTTGACGTCTTGCAGATTTTTCACGTTTCTGAAGGACTTAGACTAAAAATAAGTACTTAATCTGACAGGCTAAGATTTTCTGGGTGTGTAAGGATACCAGCTGTCTCAGCTGGTGTGCTTGTAGGCCAGTATGACAGCTGGTTTAAATGCTGGAGAACTCTCTCTCTCTCTCTCTCTCTCTCTCTCTCTCTCTCTCTCTCTCTCTCTCTGTATCCGAAGTCTATTCAGACTGTGTATCCCCCAGTCTATCCAGATTGTATATCCACAGTCTATCCAGATTGTGTATCCACAGTCTATCCAAACTGTGTATCCCCCAGTCTATCCAGATTGTGTATCCACAGTTTATCCAGACTGTGCATCCCCCAGTCCATCCAAACTGCTTATCCCCCAGCCCATCCAGACTGCTTATCCCTCAGTCTATCCAGACTATGTATCCCCCAGTCTATCCAGAATGCGTATCCTCCAATTTATCCAGACTTTGTATCCTCAGTCTATCCGGACTGATTATTCCCAGTCTATCCAGACTGGTTATTCCCAGTCTATCCTGGATGTGTATTCCAGTCTAAGCAGCCTGTGTATCCCAGTTGACACAGTCTGCGTATTCACGGCCCACTTAATTTGAATAATCTACAAGTAATTAGGTACCTCTTATTAATCACCAAACAGTAAATAGGTACCTTGTACCTATTTAATGCTAGATGCAGTCCATTCATCCTGACTGTATATGCCAAGTCCAGCCATTCTAAACGAATATTCTTTGTCCATCCACATTATGTATCCCCAGCCTCTCAAGTCTGACTGGAAGGAATACTTACATTAACATCAATAAGGTTAAAGGTATTTGTCTACCGTGACCTTCACAACTTCGTTAACCTGAAGTTTGGCATTGATGATAGCTGGGAACTTTAAGTTCCAGCAACTGATGAGTAGAAGTCAATTCTTTTTCTTTGGTTTTTCTAAAGTGGGAGATTTTTTCCCCCCTGGATTAATTCACTGGTGTTGGAACCGAGAGGTGTGCCAAGGAGAATACAGTGGGTATCATCAATGACTTTTTATTCCTAGCAAGACGACATTGGGCCAGTCATCTGTTGGCTGGAGAAACAATCGTCTCTTACAACAATCTCTATCCTTAAAGACAGGTACACATTCTAACCAAGAATAGACAGGTACACGTTCTTCTCATCAATGGACAGGTACACGTTCTCCCCAAGAATGTTCAGTTTCCATCCTTCCTCTCGCAGAGTGCCAACCAGAGTGCCAACCAGAGTGTCAACATCCACACACCAGCTGTTGAACTCACTCAACAGCTTTCTTGTGTCTTCCTTAATGACCAGACAGGAAAATGAAAGGAGGGAGAGTGTCAGCCAACTGCACACCTTCACATGATGTAATCTCATGTTCACAGAACATGACATAAGAGTTAATACTAAGTGGAATAGAAACTGCAAAGGAAAATGGAAGTGAATAGTGCAGATTACAATATATATATATATATATATATATATATATATATATATATATATATATATATATATATATATATATATATATAAATATATTTATATATATATATATATATATATATATATATATATATATATATATATATATATATATATATATATATATATATATATATATATATATATATATGTATATAAAGGGCTATATGGTATTCCCTTAGAGTATTGGTATCCCCACAAAGGGGATTGCAACACTGAATACCTCATCTTCTCACCTTGGGAGTACACACACACACACACACACACACACACACACACACACACACACACACACACACATAAATGCACACACGTACACACACACACCAGTGGTGTCTCAGCATCACTGCTGGTCATCTGAGGTCATCTGCCGACCACCCAGCATCTTCCATCCTGGTAAGGCACACATCACTACCTGGAGGTCGTGTGTGTGTGTGTGTGTGTGTGTGTGTGTGTGTGTGTGTGTGTGTGTGTGTGTGTGTGTGTGTGTGTGTCTGTGTGTGTGTGTGTGTGTGTGTGTGTGCGTACACTATGTCCATGCAGTACACACACACACTGCATCAGAATATACATTATGTATAGACGACTGCATGCATAGTTCTCACGCATTCAATAGATATACTTTCTATAGGCGTCTATTGTATATTTTCTTAAACAGTATTATATTATATGAGAGAGACAGAGAGAGAGAGAGAGAGAGAGAGAGAGAGAGAGAGAGAGAGAGAGAGAGAGAGAGAGAGAGAGACAGACAGACAGAGAGACAGATACAGAGAGTGAGAGAGAGAGAGAAAGTTGTGACGGGGTGGGTCAGTTCCTTATTCTTACAGTAGTTATGAGGGGGTCAGTCCATCATGCTTTCAGTGCACAGCAGGATTCGAACCTGGAAACTCGGCATAGAGTACACAGTACTTTATCCACACATCCAGAGTCCAGAAGTCTGGAATCTGGCGTTGTAGATAAAGTACTGTGTACTCTGGCGCCGAGTTTCCAGGTTCGAACCCTGCTGTGGACTGAGAGATAATGTCCATACCCAGATAAATGGCCACAAAGCCTTGATAAAGCTCCTGATGAGCGAAACGTTGCCACAATAAAATGTCACAGTAGTTGCATCTGTGGCTGAATAATGACCAGGAAAATCGAAATCGTAATGACACGATTGTAAACAAACCATTCCGCGGGTGGGGTTAGAACTCTCGGTCAGAGAGTCTCAGAACTCCAGACCGTCGCCCAGCGGCTAACACGACGGTCTGTAGTTTTGTGACTCTCTGATCGCGGGTTCTAACCCCACCCGTGGTATAGTTTGTGTCCAGCCTTCTCAAATAGCTGTCAAGCCTATCGTTTTAAAGCTAAGTTGGTAGCTTTACGTGGCCTTTAGCTTTTGAAGGCTATTGTGGTTATGTGTATTAGTTCCGTACCTTTAATTTATAAAGTTTAGCCTTCCCAGTAGGCTTCATCGGTTAAATACAGACGTGACGGAAAAGGAAGACAGAAGATGCTGTTGAGAGGTAGAGATATGATCAGTCCCTCAGTCTTACAGTAACAGTGAGCGGGGGGGGTCAGTCCCTCACCCTTACAATAGTTTTGAGGGGGTCAGTCCCTCACTCTTACAGTAGTCGTGAGAAGGGGGTCAGTCCCTCACCCTTACAAAAGTACTGAGGGGGTCAATCCCTCACTCTTGCAGTAGTCGTGAAGAGGGGGGTCAGTCCCTCACCCTTACAATAGTTTTGAGGGGGTCAGTCCCTCACTCTTACAGTAGTCGTGAAGAGGGGGTCAGTCCCTCACCCTTACAATAGTACTGAGGGGGTCAGTCAATCACTCTTACAGTAGTCGTGAAGAGGGGGTCAGTCCCTCACCCTTACAATAGTACTGAGGGGGTCAGTCAATCACTCTTACAGTAGTCGTGAAGAGGGGGTCAGTCCCACACCTTTACAATAGTACTGAGGGGGTCAGTCCCTCACTCTTACAGTAGTACTGAGGGGGTCAGTCCCTCACCCTTACAATAGTACTGAGGGGGTCAGTCCCTCACCCTTACAATAGTACTGAAGGGGTCAGTCCCTCAACCTTACAATAATTCTGAAGGGGGTCAGTCCCAAGAAAGTATTAAAAACACGAAAGGATCTCACAATGATAACAAAGAATAATACAGCCAGTTTAACTGGCCCATGCTAGGTAGGTCTATCACACTTTATCCTCAGTCATAATCGAAATCTTTACCACAGAAGTTACAGCTCTACTCTAGACCAGGATACCGTTGTGTTGCCGAATCTATTTGCGTAGAGATTGGCTATACTTCGCTCTATGTAAAGCTGTGTAGAGCTTTATAGAGTCATGTCTCACTCTGTCTAGAACTTTATCAAGTCATGTGTATAAGCTCACAACTAACCTACAACAATACCATGACTACAACAATTCACAACAAACCCACAATACCATGACTACAACAATTCACAACCCGCAATACCATGACAACAACAATTCACAACTAACCCGCAATACCACGACAACAACAATTCACAACTAACCCACAATACCACGAAAACAACAATTCACAACTAACCCACAATACCACGAAAACAACAATTCACAACTAACCCACAATACCACGAAAACAACAATTCACAACTAACCCACAATACCATGACAACAACAATTCACAACTAACCCACAATACCACGACAACAACAATTCACAACTAACCCACTAGTGGCTGAAACATCAGACATTTCGCTCCTTCTCGATCCATTATCATGACGTTAAAAAGTATTGACACATTGTCCAGTAATGGGCAAAACTGTACCGTAGAATTTATCGTGTTTTTTTACGGGCCAGGAGCTGTTACCTAACCTGCGTTATGCTCACCTGTACGTACTCACCCATATGTGCTTGCAAGGCTCGAGTCACAGCTCCTGACTCCGCCTCTTCACTGGCGGCTACTATATCACTCTCTCCCTGCTCCATGAGGTTTATCATACCTCTTCTTAAAGCTATGTATGGATCCTGCCTCCACTACATCACTCTCCAGATTGTTCCACTTCCTGACAACTCTGTGACTGAAGAAATACTTCCTGACATCCCTGTGACTCATCTGTGTCTTCAACTTCCAGTTGTGACCCCTTGTTGCTGTGTCCCCTTGTTGCTGTGTCCCCTTGTTGCTGTGTCCCCTTGTTGCTGTGTCCCCTTGTTGCTGTGCCCTCTTGTTGCTGTGTCCCCTTGTTGCTGTGCCCCCTTGTTGCTGTGTCCCCTTGTTGCTGTGTCCCCTTGTTGCTGTGTCCCTTTGTTGCTGTGTCCCCTTGTTGCTGTGTCCCCTTGTTGCTGTGTCCCTTTGTTGCTGTGTCCCCTTGTTGCTGTGTCCCCTTGTTGCTGTGTCACCTTGTTGTTGTTTCCCAATGTTGCTGTGTCACCTTATTGCTGTGTCACCTTGTTGCTGTGTCACCTTGTTGCTGTATCCCCTTGTTGTATCCCCTTGTTGTTGTGTCCCTTTGTTGTTGTGACCCCTTGTTTCTGTGTCCCCTTGTTGCTGTGTCCCCTAGTTGCTGTGTCCCCTTGTTGCTGTGTCCCCTTGTTGCTGTGTCCCCTTGTTGCTGTGTCTCCTTGTTGCTGTGACCCCTTGTTGTTGTGTCCCCTTGTTGATGTGTCCCCTTGTTGCTGTGTCCCCTTGTTGTTGTGTCCCCTTGTTGCTGTGTCCCCTTGTTGCTGTGTCCCTTTGTTGCTGCGTCCCCTTGTTGCTGTGTCCCCTTGTTGCTGTCCACCCTTGTGTCACCTTGTTGCTGTGTCACCTTGCTGCTGTGTCACCTTGTTACTGTGTCTCCTTGTTGTTGTGTCCCCGTGTTGCTGTGTCCCCTTGTTGCTGTCCACCCTTGTGTCACCTTGTTGTTGTGTCCCATTGTTGCTGCGTCCCCTTGTTGCTGTGTCACCTTGTTGCTGTGTCACCTTGTTGCTGTGTCACCTTGATGTTGTTTCCCAATGTTGCTGTGTCACCTTGTTACTGTGTCCCCGTGTTGCTGTGTCCCCTTGTTGCTGTGTCACCTTATTGCTGTGTCACCTTGTTGCTGTGTCACCTAGTTGCTGTGTCCCCGTGTTGCTGTGTCCCCGTGTTGCTGTGTCCCCTTGTTGCTGTGTCCCCTTGTTGCTGTGTCCCCGTGTTGCTGTGTCCCCTTGTTGCTGTGTCCCCTTGTTACTGTGTCCCCGTGTTGCTGTGTCCCCTTGTTGCTGTGTCACCTTGTTGCTGTGTCACCTTGTTGCTGTGTCACCTAGTTGCTGTGTCCCCGTGTTGCTGTGTCCCCTTGTTGCTGTGTCACCTTGTTGCTGTGTCACCTAGTTGCTGTGTCACCTTGTTGCTGTGTCGCCTAGTTGCTGTGTCCCCGTGTTGCTGTGTCACTTTGTTGCTGTGTCACCTTGTTGCTGTGTCCCCTTCTTGCTGTGTCACCTTGTTGCTGTGTCACCTTGTTGCTGTGTCACCTTGTTGTTGTGTCACCTTGTTGCTGTGTCACCTTGTTGCTGTGCCCCCGTGTTGCTGTGTCACCTTGTTGCTGTGTCCCCTTGTTGCTGTGTCCCCTTGTTGCTGTGTCACCTTGTTGTTGTGTCTCCTTGTTGCTGTGTCCCCTTGTTGCTGTGTCCCCTTGTTGCTGTGTCCCCTTGTTGTTGTGTCACCTTGTTGCTGTGTCCCCTTGTTGCTGTGTCCCCTTGTTGCTGTGTCCCCTTGTTGTTGTGTCACCTTGTTGCTGTGTCCCCTTGTTGTTGTGTCACCTTGTTGCTGTGTCACCTTGTTGTTGTGTCACCTTGTTGCTGTGTCCCCTTGTTGCTGTGTCCCCTTGTTGCTGTGTCCCCTTGTTGTTGTGTCACCTTGTTGTTGTGTCACCTTGTTGCTGTGTCCCCTTGTTGCTGTGTCACCTTGTTGCTGTGTCCCCTTGTTGCTGTGTCACCTTGTTGCTGTGTCACCTTGTTGCTGTGTCACCTAGTTGCTTTGTCCCCTTGTTGCTGTGTCCCCTTGTTGCTGTGTCCCCTTGTTGTTGTGTCACCTTGTTGTTGTGTCACCTTGTTGCTGTGTCCCCTTGTTGCTGTGTCACCTTGTTGCTGTGTCCCCTTGTTGCTGTGTCACCTTGTTGCTGTGTCACCTTGTTGCTGTGTCACCTTGTTGCTGTGTCACCTTGTTGCTGTGTCACCTTGTTGCTGTGTCACCTTGTTGCTGTGTCACCTTGTTGCTGAGTCACCTTGTTGCTGAGTCACCTTGTTGCTGTGTCCCCTTGTTGCTGTGTCACCTTGTTGCTGTGTCCCCTTGTTGCTGTGTCACCTTATTGCTGTGTCACCTTGTTGCTGTGTCACCTAGTTGCTGTGTCCCCTTGTTGGTATGTCCCCTTGTTGCTGTGTCACCTTATTGCTGTGTCACCTTGTTGCTGTGTCACCTTGTTGCTGAGTCACCTTGTTGCTGTGTCACCTTGTTGCTGTGTCACCTTGTTGCTGAGTCACCTTGTTACTGTGTCACCTTGTTGCTGTGTCCCATCTCAGAAACATTCTGTCCCTATCCACCTTGTCAAATCCTTTCAGTATTTTATATGTTGTTATCATGTCCCCCCAATCCCTTGTATGCTCCAGTGTCGTCAAACTGAATTCCCTTAAGCTCTCCTCGTATGACATGGCCCCTGGCACCGGGACTAGTCTTGTGGCAAACCTTTGCACTTTTCTCTAATTTCTTGACCTGCTTGACCAGGTGTGGATTCCATACTGTTGTGTGTGTGTGTGTGTGTGTGTGTGTGTGTGTGAATGGAGGAAGTCAAGTTAGCTTTCCTGGCTGATTTGAATGCAGAGGAAGCAGACACAACCAATTTGAATTCATGGAGTAGCCACTATGACAACTTCATTAGTTACGATATCTCTGTACACACTACACACACACACACACACACACACACACACACACACACACACACACACACACACACAACACACACACACACTACACACACACACACACACACACACACACACACACACACACACACACACACACACACACACACACACACACACACACACACACACTACACACACACACACACACACACACACACACACACACACACACACACACACACACACACACACACACTACACACACACACACACACACACACACACACACACACACACACACACACACACACACACACACTACACACACACACACACACACACACACATAGTCATAGAGTCATAGAGTTGTAAGGCAGTGGAATAGCCTAGAAAATGACGTAGTGGAGGCAGGAACCATACACAGTTTTAAGACGAGGTTTGATAAAGCTCATGGAGCGGGGAGAGAGAGGGCCTAGTAGCAACCGGTGAAGAGGCGGGGCCAGGAGCTAGGACTCGACCCCTGCAACCACAAATAGGTGAGTACAAATAGGTGAGTACACACACACACACACACTCACACACACACACACACACACACACACACACACACACACACACACACACACACACACACACACACACACACACACACACACACACACACACACACACACACACACACACACACACTAAACAA
>NC_091390.1:1730472-1742972 GCF_038502225.1 Cherax quadricarinatus
CACGGAGATTCCCCGGTCACGGAGATGCTGCTCCCAGAAATCCTGATAATGGGTAATCTATAATTCCGTGAGGCGTCTACGTGATGCTAGACGCTCCCATAGTTTACATCTGACGCCTGAATTAACGCATGTTTATGCTTCCTGTCGGGCACAAAACAGTTTGGATTATGTGGGCTTTTAGGCAGATCTGTCAAGCAGCCGTGGGAGATGCGGTCTAAAATAATCCATCACGGAATGTAGACGAGACGATGCAGTTATCCAGTCGAGGTGTAATTTAGAAATTCATAATTTTTTTGATGGCCGGGACGGTAGTCGACCGCTAGTCACTCCTGTTTATTTCTCTTGTGAGACGGTTGGGAGAAATTTATTCTCGTGGACGTGGCACTTACGGCTCTGGAACCATCGGCTTCAAAATCAAATAATTTAGACAGATGTCAAAATCGAAAGATTTAGAGAGCTTCCTGGCCTCAAAATCAAATGATTTAGAGAGCTTCCTGGCCTCAAAATCAAGTGAATTAGAGAGCTTCCAGGCCTCAAAATCAAATGATTTAGACAGATGTCAAAATCGAAAGATTTAGAGAGCTTCCTGGCCTCAAAATCAAAAGATTTAGAGAGCTTCCTGGCCTCAAAATCAAGTGATTTAGAGAGCTTCCTGGCCTTAAAATCAAATGATTTAGACAGCTGTCAAAATCGAAAGATTTAGAGAGCTTCCTGGCCTCAAAATCAAATGATTTAGAGAGCTTCCTGGCCTCAAAATCGAATGATTTAGACAGCTGTCAAAATCGAAAGATTTAGAGAGCTTCCTGGCCTCAAAATCAAATGATTTAGAGAGTTTCCTGGCCTCAAAATCAAACGATTTAGAGAGCTTCCTGGCCTCAAAATCAAGTGATTTAGAGAGCTTCCTGGCCTTAAAATCAAATGATTTAGACAGCTGTCAAAATCGAAAGATTTAGAGAGCTTCCTACCCTCAAAATCAAATGATTTAGAAAGCTTCCTGGCCTCAAAATCAAGTGATTTAGACAGCTGCCAAAATCGAAAGATTTAGAGAGCTTCCTGGTCTCAAAACCAAATGATTTAGAGAGCTTCCTGGTCTCAAAATCAAGTGATTTAGAGAGCTTATTGGCCTCAAAATCAAATGATTTAGACAGCTGTCAAAATCGAAAGATTTAGAGAGCTTCCTGGCCTCAAAATCAAAAGATTTAGAGAGCTTCCTGGCCTCAAAATCAAGTGATTTAGAGAGCTTCCTGGCCTCAAAATCAAATGATTTAGACAGCTGTCAAAATCGAAAGATTTAGAGAGCTTCCTGGCCTCAAAATCAAATGATTTAGAGAGCTTCCTGGCCTCAAAATCAAATGATTTAGAGAGCTTCCTGGCCTCAAAATCAAATGATTTAGACAGCTGTCAAAATCGAAAGATTTAGAGAGCTTCCTGGCCTCAAAATCAAATGATTTAGAGAGTTTCCTGGCCTCAAAATCAAACGATTTAGAGAGCTTCCTGGCCTCAAAATCAAGTGATTTAGAGAGCTTCCTGGCCTTAAAATCAAATGATTTAGACAGCTGTCAAAATCGAAAGATTTATAGAGCTTCCTAGCCTCAAAATCAAATGATTTAGAGAGCTTCCTGGCCTCAAAATCAAGTGATTTAGACAGCTGCCAAAATCGAAAGATTTAGAGAGCTTCCTGGTCTCAAAACCAAATGATTTAGAGAGCTTCCTGGTCTCAAAATCAAGTGATTTAGAGAGCTTCCTGGCCTCAAAATCAAATGATTTAGACAGCTGTCAAAATCGAAAGATTTAGAGAGCTTCCTGGCCTCAAAATCAAAAGATTTAGAGAGCTTCCTGGCCTCAAAATCAAGTGATTTAGAGAGCTTCCTGACCTTAAAATCAAATGATTTAGACAGCTGTCAAAATCGAAAGATCTAGAGAGCTTCCTAGCCTCAAAATCAAATGATTTAGAGAGCTTCCTGGCCTCAAAATCAAGTGATTTAGACAGCTGCCAAAATCGAAAGATTTAGAGAGCTTCCTGGTCTCAAAATCAAATGATTTAGAGAGCTTCCTGGTCTCAAAATCAAGTGATTTAGAGAGCTTCCTGGCCTCAAAATCAAATGATTTAGACAGCTGTAAAAATCGAAAGATTTAGAGAGCTTCCTGGCCTCAAAATCAAAAGATTTAGAGAGCTTCCTGGCCTCAAAATCAAGTGATTTAGAGAGCTTCCTGGCCTTAAAATCAAATGATTTAGACAGCTGTCAAAATCGAAAGATTTAGAGAGCTTCCTATACTCAAAATCAAATGATTTAGAGAGCTTCCTGGCCTCAAAATCAAGTGATTTAGACAGCTGCCAAAATCGAAAGATATAGAGAGCTTCCTGGCCTCAAAATCAAATGATTTAGAGAGCTTCCTGGTCTCAAAATCAAGTGATTTAGAGAGCTTCCTGGCCTTAAAATTAAATGATTTAGACAGCTGTCAAAATCGAAAGATTTAGAGAGCTTCCTAGCCTCAAAATCAAATGATTTAGAGAGCTTCCTGGCCTTAAAATCAAGTGATTTACACAGCTGCCAAAATCGAAAGATATAGAGAGCTTCCTGGCCTCAAAATCAAATGATTTAGAGAGCTTCCTGGTCTCAAAATCAAGTGATTTAGAGAGCTTCCTGGTCTCAAAATCAAATGATTTAGACAGCTGTCAAAATCGAAATATTTAGAGAGCTTCCTGGCCTCAAAATCAAATGATTTAGAGAGTTTCCTGGCCTCAAAATCAAATGATTTTTGACAGCTTTTCCAGTTTCAAAATCAAATGATTTTGATAACTTCCCAGCTTCAAAATCAAATTATTTTGGCCTACTAGAATGCAGCCCACTGAAATATGACTCACAGATAACACTTACCAGATGCAGCTCTTGGGCCCTCAGCTTAAAAAATAATAGGATTCGACAAACCAAAATTTTGACCAGACTAGGTGGCCATTGTTCTAGGCCGGGGGGTGGCAAGGACCTGCTTCACATGGGTCAGTAGGCCTGTTGCAGTCTTCCTTCTTTCTTAAGCACTTTTCTACGTTATCTCACGACGCAGCTCTTGGGCCCCGGGCCACAAATATCCAAAAATTTCGACACCTTACGGGGATTTAGCAATAAAATTCCCTAAAGCAATTTAAACCCCAAGAAATTGGGAAAAAATTGATGTATTCTGCGTGTAAGAAGAATTTTTTTCGTTAATGGTGACTGATGAACCGGAAGTGGATTTTGGTGGTTTTATTAAGGGTTTTATTGATGTGATGTGTGTGAGGGAGATGATGGTGGTGATGTGAGGGTGATGATGGTGGTGATGTGAGGGTGATGATGGTGGTGATGTGAGGGTGATGATGGTGGTGATGTGAGGGTGTTGATGGTGGTGATGTGAGGGTGTTGATGGTGGTGATGTGAGGGTTATGATGGTGGTGATGTGAGGGTGATGATGGTGGTGATGTGAGGGAGATGATGGTGGTGATGTGAGGGAGATGATGGTGGTGATGTGAGGGTGATGATGGTGCTGATGTGAGGGTGATGATGGTGGTGATGTGAGGATGTTGATGGTGGTGATGTGAGGGTGATGATGGTGGTGATGTGAGGGTGTTGATGGTTGAGATGTGAGGGAGATGATGGTGGTGATGTGAGGGACATGATGGTGGTGATGTGAGGGAGATGATGGTGGTGATGTGAGGGAGATGATGGTGGTGATGTGAGGGAGATGATGGTGGTGATGTGAGGGTGTTGATGGTGGTGATGTGAGGGTGATGATGGTGGTGATGTGAGGGTGTTGATGGTTGAGATGTGAGGGAGATGATGGTGGTGATGTGAGGGAGATGATGGTGGTGATGTGAGGGTGTTGATGGTGGTGATGTGAGGGAGATGATGGTGATGTGAGGGACATGATGGTGGTGATGTGAGGGACATGATGGTGGTGATGTGAGGGTGATGATGGTGGTGATGTGAGGGAGATGATGGTGGTGATGTGAGGGAGATGATGGTGGTGATGTGAGGGAGATGATGATGGTGATGTGAGGGAGATGATGGTGGTGATGTGAGGGTGTTGATGGTGGTGATGTGAGGGAGATGATGGTGATGTGAGGGACATGATGGTGGTGATGTGAGGGACATGATGGTGGTGATGTGAGGGTGATGATGGTGGTGATGTGAGGGAGATGATGGTGGTGATGTGAGGGAGATGATGGTGGTGATGTGAGGGTGATGATGGTGGTGATGTGAGGGTGATGATGGTGGTGATGTGAGGGTGATGATGGTGGTGATGTGAGGGAGATGATGGTGATGTGAGGGAGATGATGGTGGTGATGTGAGGGTGATGATGGTGGTGATGTGAGGGACATGATGGTGGTGATGTGAGGGAGATGATGGTGGTGATGTGAGGGAGATGATGGTGGTGATGTGAGGGAGATGATGGTGGTGATGTGAGGGTGTTGATGGTGGTGATGTGAGGGAGATGATGGTTGTGATGTGAGGGTGTTGATGGTTGAGATGTGAGGGAGATGATGGTGGTGATGTGAGGGAGATGACGGTGGTGATGTGAGGGTGTTGATGGTGGTGATGTGAGGGAGATGATGGTGATGTGAGGGACATGATGGTGGTGATGTGAGGGACATGATGGTGGTGATGTGAGGGTGATGATGGTGGTGATGTGAGGGAGATGATGGTGGTGATGTGAGGGAGATGATGGTGGTGATGTGAGGGAGATGATGATGGTGATGTGAGGGAGATGATGGTGGTGATGTGAGGGTGTTGATGGTGGTGATGTGAGGGAGATGATGGTGATGTGAGGGACATGATGGTGGTGATGTGAGGGACATGATGGTGGTGATGTGAGGGTGATGATGGTGGTGATGTGAGGGACATGATGGTGGTGATGTGAGGGAGATGATGGTGGTGATGTGAGGGTGATGATGGTGGTGATGTGAGGGTGATGAAGGTGGTGATGTGAGGGTGATGATGGTGGTGATGTGAGGGAGATGATGGTGATGTGAGGGAGATGATGTTGGTGATGTGAGGGTGATGATGGTGGTGATGTGAGGGACATGATGGTGGTGATGTGAGGGAGATGATGGTGGTGATTTGAGGGTGATGATGGTGGTGATGTGAGGGTGATGATGGTGGTGATGTGAGGGTGATGATGGTGGTGATGTGAGGGAGATGATGGTGATGTGAGGGAGATGATGGTGGTGATGTGAGGGTGATGATGGTGGTGATGTGAGGGACATGATGGTGGTGATGTGAGGGGGATGATGGTGGTGATGTGAGGGTGTTGATGGTGGTGATGTGAGGGAGATGATGGTGATGTGATGGAGATGATGGTGGTGATGTGAGGGTGATGATGGTGGTGATGTGAGGGACATGATGGTGGTGATGTGAGGGAGATGATGGTGGTGATGTGAGGGACATGATGGTGGTGATGTGAGGGAGATGATGGTGGTGATGTGAGGGACATGATGGTGGTGATGTGAGGGAGATGATGGTGGTGATGTGAGGGACATGATGGTGGTGATGTGAGGGAGATGATGGTGGTGATGTGAGGGAAATGATGGTGGTGATGTGAGGGAGATGATGGTGGTGATGTGAGGGAGATGATGGTGGTGATGTGAGGGAGATGATGGTAGTGATGTGAGGGAGATGATGGAGGTGTGTGAGGGAGATGATAGTGGGTGAGGGAGATGATAGTGGGTGAGGGAGATGATAGTGGGTGAGGGAGATGATAGTGGGTGAGGGAGATGATAGTGTGTGAGGGAGATGATAGTGGGTGAGGGAGATGATTGTGGGTGAGGGAGATGATAGTGTGTGATGTGAGGGAGATGATGGTGGTGATGTGAGGGTGATGATGGTGGTGATGTGAGGGTTATGATGGTGGTGATGTGAGGGAGATGATAGTGGTGATGTGAGGGTGATGATGGAGGTGATGTGAGGGACATGATGGTGGTGATGTGAGGGAGATGATGGTGGTGATGTGAGGGAGATGATGGTGGTGATGTGAGGGAGATGATGGTGGTGATGTGAGGGAGATGATGGTGGTGATGTGAGGGACATGATGGTGGTGATGTGAGGGAGATGATGGTGGTGATGTGAGGGTGATGATGGTGGTGATGTGAGGGTGATGATGGTGGTGATGTGAGGGAGATGATGGTGGTGATGTGAGGGTGATGATGGTGGTGATGTGAGGGAGATGATGGTGGTGATGTGAGGGTGATGATGGTGGTGATGTGAGGGAGATGATGGTGGTGATGTGAGGGAGATGATGGTGGTGATGTGAGGGTGATGATGGTGGTGATGTGAGGGAGATGATGGTGGTGATGTGAGGGTGATGATGGTGGTGATGTGAGGGAGATGATGGTGGTGATGTGAGGGTGATGATGGTGGTGATGTGAGGGAGATGATGGTGGTGATGTGAGGGAGATGATGGTGGTGATGTGAGGGTGATGATGGTGGTGATGTGAGGGTGATGATGGTGGTGATGTGAGGGTGATGATGGTGGTGATGTGAGGGTGATGATGGTGGTGATGTGAGGGTGATGATGGTGGTGATGTGAGGGTGATGATGGTGGTGATGTGAGGGTGATGATGGTGGTGATGTGAGGGAGATGATGGTGGTGATGTGAGGGTGATGATGGTGGTGATGTGAGGGTGTTGATGGTGGTGATGTGAGGGTTATGATGGTGGTGATGTGAGGGAGATGATGGTGGTGATGTGAGGGAGATGATGGTGATGATGTGAGGGTGTTGATGGTGGTGATGTGAGGGACATGATGGTGGTGATGTGAGGGAGATGATGGTGGTGATGTGAGGGAGATGATGGTGGTGATGTGAGGGAGATGATGGTGGTGATGTGAGGGAGATGATGGTGGTGATGTGAGGGAGATGATGGTGGTGATGTGAGGGAGATGATGGTGGTGATGTGAGGGAGATGATGGTGGTGATGTGAGGGAGATGATGGTGGTGATGTGAGGGAGATGATGGTGGTGATGTGAGGGTGATGATGGTGGTGATGTGAGGGAGATGATGGTGGTGATGTGAGGGAGATGATGGTGGTGATGTGAGGGAGATGATGGTGGTGATGTGAGGGAGATGATGGTGGTGATGTGAGGGAGATGATGGTGGTGATGTGAGGGAGATGATGGTGGTGATGTGAGGGAGATGATGGTGGTGATGTGAGGGAGATGATGGTGGTGATGTGAGGGTGTTGATGGTGGTGATGTGAGGGTGATGATGGTGGTGATGTGAGGGAGATGATGGTGGTGATGTGAGGGAGATGATGGTGGTGATGTGAGGGTGATGATGGTGGTGATGTGAGGGAGATGATGGTGGTGATGTGAGGGAGATGATGGTGGTGATGTGAGGGAGATGATGGTGGTGATGTGAGGGTGATGATGGTGGTGATGTGAGGGAGATGATGGTGGTGATGTGAGGGAGATGATGGTGGTGATGTGAGGGTGATGATGGTGGTGATGTGAGGGAGATGATGGTGGTGATGTGAGGGTGTTGATGGTGGTGATGTGAGGGTTATGATGGTGGTGATGTGAGGGAGTTAGGGTGATGATGGTGGTGATGTGAGGGAGAAGATGGTGGTGATGTGAGGGTGTTGATGGTGGTGATGTGAGGGTTATGATGGTGGTGATGTGAGGGAGTTCACGGTGGTGATGTGAGGGTGTTGATGGTGGTGATGTGAGGGTTATGATGGTGGTGATGTGAGGGTGATGATAGTGGTGATGTGAGGGTGTTGATGGTGGTGATGTGAGGGTTATGATGGTGGTGATGTTAGGGTGATGATGGTGGTGATGTGAGGGTGATGATAGTGGTGATGTGAGGGTGTTGATGGTGGTGATGTGAGGGTGATGATGGTGGTGATGTGAGGGTGATGATGGTGGTGATGTGAGGGTGATGATGGTGGTGATGTGAGGGTGTTGATGGTGGTGATGTGAGGGTGTTGATGGTGGTGATGTGAGGGTGATGATGGTGGTGATGTGAGGGTGATGATGGTGGTGATGTGAGGGTGTTGATGGTGGTGATGTGAGGGTGATGATGGTGGTGATGTGAGGGTGTTGATGGTGGTGATGTGAGGGTGATGATGGTGATGATGGTGGTGATGTGAGGGTTATGATGGTGGTGATGTGAGGGTGATGATGGTGGTGATGTGAGGGCTATGATGGTGGTGATGTGAGGGTGATGATGGTGGTGATGTGAGGGTTATGATGGTGGTGATGTGAGGGAGATGATGGTGGTGATGTGACGGTGATGATGGTGGTGATGTGAGGGTGATGATGGTGGTGATTTGAGGGTGATGATAGTGGTGATGTGACTACTACTGCCAATACCACCACTACTACCACCACTAATACCACCACTATCACCACCACTACTACCACCACTACTACCACCACTACTACCACCACTACTACCACCACTACTACCACCACTACCACCACTACTGCTAATGCCACCACTACTACCACCACTACTACCACCACTAATACCACCACTCCCAGCACTACCAATACCACCACTACTACCACCACTACTACCACCAGTAATACCACCACTACCACCACTACTTCCAATACCACCACTACTACCACTACTAATAAAACCACTACCACCACTACTACCAATGCCACCTCTACTACCACCACTACTACCACCACTACTACCACCACTACTACCACCACTAATACCACCACTACTACCACCACTACTACCACCACTACCACCACTACTGCTAATACCACCACTACTACCACCACTAATACCACCTCTACTACCACCACTACTACCACCAGTAATACCACCACTACCACCACTACTTCCAATACCACCACTACTACCACCACTAATACCACCACTACTACCACTACTACCAATACCACCACTACTACCACCACTACTACCACCACTACTACCACCACTAATACCACCACTACCGCCACTACTACCACCACTACTCCTACCACTACTACCACCACTACTACCACCACTAATACCACCACTTCCGCCACTACTACCACCACTACTCCTACCACTACTACCACCACTACTACCACCACTACTACCACCACCACTAATACCACCACTACCACCACTACTGCCAATACCACCACTACTACCACTACTACTACCACCACTACCACCACTACCGCTAATACCACCGCTACTACCACCACTACTACCACCACTCCCACCACTACCAATACCACCACTACTACCACCACTACTACCACCACTAATACCACCACTACCACCACTACTTCCAATACCACCACTACTACCACCACTAATACCACCACTACCACCACTACTACCAATACCACCTCTACTACCACCACTACTACCACCACTACTACCACCACTAATACCACCACTACCACCACTACTACCAATACCACCTCTACTACCACCACTACTACCACCACTACTACCACCACTAATACCACCACTACCTCCACTACTGCCAATACCACCACTACTACCACCACTACTACCACAACTAATACCACCACTACTACCACCACCACTCCTACTACTACCACCACTAATACCATCACTACCACCACCAATACTACTACCACCACTATTACTACTACCACAACTAATACCACCACTACCACCACCACTACAACTACTACCACCACTAATACCACCACTACCACCACTACTACTACTACCACCACTATTAACACCACCACTACTGCCATTACTACTATTACTACTACAACCACTACTACCACCACTAATACCACCACTACCACCACCACTAATACCACCACTACCACCACTACTACCACCACCACCACCACCACCACCACCACCACCACCACCACCACCACCACCACCACCACCACCACCACCACCACCACCACCACCACCACCACCACCACCACCACCACCACCACCACCACCACCACCACCACCACCACCACCACCACCACCACCACCACCACCACCACCACTCACTCGTAACTTACAAATAATCCAAAAGTGAGCGAAACATCGTCCACTCACTCCTCCCCTGAGTGAAACCTGTTGCAGTGAGTTCGTAACACGGTATCACTGTATATACACTGCTGTCACTGCCCTCCATCACTGCAGGAAGAAACAGTGACAGCAGTGTATATATTTACTATCTTACCGCCAACATTCCATCTAACAAGAGAAGATAATGTAATACCGACATTTTTTAGAGAAACACGTAAGAAAGCACTAGCACATATTTAATAGACAACGTTTCGCTCCTGGGAGCTTGCTTCAGGCTCTCAGGACCGAAACGTATCCATTATAAACGTGCTTAGTATATGCACGTATACTTAACTCTCCACAATACAAATATCTACTAAAAACGACCTAAAATTTCCATCCCCAAAATACGTAAATCTCTATTTGTGAATTATATAACAAGAAAAAGCTAACTGTAACTTGTCTTAACGAAGCTACAACGATCATCGACGGTACTGGAGACACTCTTCTCATGGTACAGCTTCAAATCGTTCCAGACCATGGAGCTGGACTCTTCTCCTGGCTGAGGAACTGACCACCTTGTTCCAGACCATGGAATTGGACTCTTCTCCAGGGTGAGGGACTGACCACCTTGTTCCAGACCATGGTGCTGGACTCTTCTCCAGGCTGAGGTACTGACCACCTTGTTCCAGACCATGGAATTGGACTCTTCTCCAGGGTGAGGGACTGACCACCTTGTTCCAGACCATGGAGCTGGACTCTTCTCCAGGTTGGGGGACTGACCACCTTGTTCCAGACCAAGGAGCTGGACTCTTCTCCATGCTGAGGGACTGACCACCTTGTTCCAGACCATGGAGCTGGACTCTTCTCCATGCTGAGGGACTGACCACCTTGATCCAGACCATGGAGCTGAACTCTTCTCCAGGCTGAGGTACTGACCACCTTGTTCCAGACCATGGAATTGGACTCTTCTCCAGGGTGAGAGACTGACCACCTTGTTCCAGACCATGGAGCTGGACTCTTCTCCAGGCTGAGGAACTGACCACCTTGTTCCAGACCATGGAGCTGAACTCTTCTCCTGGCTGAGGAACTGACCACCTTGTTCCAGACCATGGAATTGGACTCTTCTCCAGGCTGAGGGACTGACCACCTTGTTCCAGACCATGGTGCTGGACTCTTCTCCAGGCTGAAGGACTGACCACCTTGTTCCAGACCATGGTGCTGGACTCTTCCCCAGGCTGAGGAACTGACCACCTTGTTCCAGACCATGGAGCTGGACTTTTCTCCAGGCTGAGGAACTGACCACCTTGTTCCAGACCATGGAGCTGAACTCTTCCCCAGGCTGAGGAACTGACCACCTTGTTCCAGACTATGGTGCTGAACTCTTCTCCAGGCTGAGGGACTGACCACCTTGTTCCAGACCATGGAGCTCAACTCTTCCCCAGGCTGAGGGTCTGACCACCTTGTTCCAGACCATGGAGCTGGACTCTTCTCCAGGCTGAGGAACTGACCACCTAGTCGCAGACCATGGAGCTGGACTCTTCTCCAGGCTGAGGAACTGACCACCTTGTTCCAGACCATGGAGCTGAACTCTTCTCCAGGCTGAAGAACTGACCACCTTGTTCCAGACCATGGTTCTGAACTCTTCTCCAGGCTGAGGGACTGACCACCTTGTTCCAGACCATGGAGCTGAACTCTTCTCCAGGCTGAGGGACTGAACACCTTGTTCCAGACCATGGAGCTGAACTCTTCCCCAGGCTGAGGAACTGACCACCTTGTTCCAGACCATGGTTCTGAACTCTTCTCCAGGCTGAGGGACTGATCACCTTATTCCAGACAATGGAGCTGAACTCTTCCCCAGGCTGAGGGACTGACCACCTTGTTCCAGACCATGGAGCTGAACTCTTCTCCAGGCTGAGGGTCTGTCATATCTCCATGGTTAATTAAGGGACTGATTACATCTTCATTACACAACCTCTGCTGCCTCTGTACTTGACTGAAGAAACGTACTGTGCAGGCGAAACGTTTCAACAAGACACCCAACTGTTGTACATGGGTCTTAAGCGTCAAATCGTACTCAGGCAAAAACTGAGTTACTGTAGGTATACTCCTGCAGGAATATACCTAGAGGAGTATACCTCGAACAACATACCTAGAGGAGATTTCGGGGGTCAGCGCCCCCGCCGCCGGGTCCCTGACCAGGTTACAGTGGAGAGGGAAGGAAGAATGAATTTGCATCTTAACAAGAGTACATAATGGAAAGTTTTCTAGAGTACAAAGTCGTTTATTAAGTTAAATAGAGTTCTTTCCCAGTATGGACGTGCTTAATCTTCCCAGTCCTTCAGCTTAACAGAAAAGAATTAAAATGTAAGATAAGACTTTTAATTAAAGCGAATATATATATATATATATATATATATATATATATATATATATATATATATATATATATATATATATATATATATATATATATATATTATTACTGCTGCTGTTACTGCTGCTGTTACTGCTGCTGTTACTGCTGC
>NC_091390.1:1747972-1755472 GCF_038502225.1 Cherax quadricarinatus
TTCCACAGTGAACACACTCCCACAGTGAACACACACTTCCACAGTGAACACCCTCCCACAGTGAACGCACACTCCCACAGCGAACACTCTCTCCCACAGTGAACACACACTCCCACAGTGAACACACACTCTCACAGTGAACACACACTCCCACAGTGAACACACTCCTACAGTGAATACGCTCCCACAGTGAACACACTCCCACAGTGAACACACTCCCACAGTGAACACACACCCCCACAGTAAACATACTCCCACAGTGAACACACTCCCACAGTGAACACACACTTCCACAGTGAACACCCTCCCACAGTGAACGCACACTCCCACAGCGAACACTCTCTCCCACAGTGAACACACACTCCAACAGTGAACACACATTCCCACAGTGAAAACACACTCCCACAGTGAAAACACACTCCCACAGTGAATACACACTCCCACAATGATCACACTCCCCCACAGTGAGCACACTCTCCCACAATGAACACACTCCCCCACAGTGACCACTCTCTCTCACAGTGAACACTCTCTCCCATAGGGAACACACACTCCCACAGTGAACACACTCTCCCACAGTGAACACACATTCCCACAGTGAACACACTCCCACAGTGAACACACACTCCCAGAGTAAACACACTCCCACAGTGAACACTCTCTCCCACAGTGAACACTCTCTCCTACAGTGAACACACTCTCCCTCAGTGAACACACATTCTCACAGTGAACACTCTCTCCCACTTTGAACACACTCCATAGTGAACACACTCTCCCACAGTCAACATACTCTCCCACAGTGAACACTGTCTCTCACAGTGAACACTCTCCCATAGGGAACACACACTCCCTCAGTGAACACTCTCTCCCACAGTAACCACACTCCAACAGTGAACACTCCCACAGTGAACACTCAGTGAACACACCTACAGTTAACACTCCCACAGTGATCACTCTCTCCCACCGTGAACACTCAGTGAACACACACACGCACAGTTAACACTTCCACAGTGATCACTCTCCCCCACAGTGAACACTCCCACAGTGAACACTCAGTGAACACACACACCCACATTTAACACTCCCACAGTGATCACTCTCTCCCACAGCGAACACTCAGTGAACACACACACGCACAGTTAACACTCCCACAGTGATCACTCTCTCCCACAGTGAACACTCCCACAGTGATCACTCTCTCCCACAGTGAACACTCCCACAGTGATCACTCTCTCCCACACAGAACACTCTCTCGCACAGAAACCAATTTTTCTCTCCCACGGAGAACATTTCCGTCTCCCACAGAGAACACACCCATCTCCACCCACAGTAAAAGCACATTCTACTCCCACAGTAGACGCAGACAAGTTTCCATCTATCGCCCAGTGAAACATGATAGACAATTCCACTGATCAGTCAACAGAAATGTATAACATTACCACAAGCCGAGATGAGCACAGCATCACAGCATCACAGCAGCACAGCATCATTGCATCACAGCAGCACAGCAGCACAGCAGCACAGCATCACAGCATCACAGCATCACAGCAGCACAACATCAGAGCAGCACAGCATCACAGCATCACAGCATCACAGCATCACAGCATCACAGCATCACAGCAGCACAGCATCACAGCAGCACAGCATCACAGCAGCACAGCATCACAGCAGCACAGCAGCACAGCAATACTGCATCACTGCATCACAGCATCACAGCATCACAGCAGCACAGCATCACAGCAGCACAGCATCACAGCAGCACAGCATCACAGCAGTACAGTATCACAGCAGCACAGCATCACAGCAGCACAGCATCACAGCATCACAGCAGCACAGCATCACTGCATCACAGCATCACAGCATCACTGCATCACAGCATCACAGCATCACAGCATCACAGCATCACAACATCACAGCATCACAGCAGCACAGCAGCACAGCATCACAGCATCACACACCATCACAACACACCAGCACAGCATCACACACCATCACAACACACCATCACAACATTACACACCATCACATCACACCATCACACATCAGAACAGCATCACACACATCACACCAGCACAGCACGACACACCAGAACGTCACACCACCACAGCATCACATACGCCATAGCATCACACACCAGCACAGCACGACACACCAGAACGTCACACCATCACAGCATCACATACGCCATAGCATCACACACCAGCACAGCCTCACACACCAGCACATGCAGCATCACATGCGTCACAGCATCACAATCATCTATCTATGAAGAAAGCATACAATCCTCTCAGAAAGGTTCGAACAACTCCAGTAATCGATTCAAGAACCCAAGGCTCTAAGCTCTTCACCAGGTCATACAGAGGTTCACTTCTCATGGATCAATTTAGTACGGAACAGTGGAGGATCAAAGAGGGTTGAAATAGATCAGAGAGAGATGGAATAGATTAGTGTGTTGATGCACACTGCTGGGAACACCAGCAGTGTTGCTACACTATTCTATATGATAGTTACATTGTGGGAACACCAGCAGTGTTGCTACACTATTCTATATGATAGTTACATTGTGGGAACACCAGCAGCAGTGTTGCTACACTATTCTATATGATAGTTACATTGTGGGAACACCAGCAGTGTTGCTACACTATTCTATATGATAGTTACATTGTGGGAACACCAGCAGTGTTGCTACACTATTCTATATGATAGTTACATTGTGGGAACATCAGCAGTGTTGCTACACTATTCTATATGATAGTTACATTGAGGGAACACCAGGAGTGTTGCTACACTATTCTATATGATAGTTACACTGTGGGAACATCAGCAGTGTTGCTACACTATTCTATATGATAGTTACATTGTGGGAACACCAGCAGTGTTGCTACACTATTCTATATGATAGTTACATTGTGGGAACACCAGCAGTGTTGCTACACTATTCTATATGATAGTTACATTGTGGGAACACCAGCAGTGTTGCTACACTATTCTATATGATAGTTACATTGTGGGAACACCAGCAGTGTTGCTACACTATTCTGTATGATAGTTACATTGTGGGAACACCAGCAGTGCTGCTACACTATTCTATATGATAGTTACATTGTGGGAACACCAGCAGTGTTGCTACACTATTCTATATGATAGTTACATTGTGGGAACACCAGCAGTGTTGCTACACTATTCTATATGATAGTTACATTGTGGGAACACCAGCAGTGCTGCTACACTATTCTATATGATAGTTACATTGTGGGAACACCAGCAGTGTTGCTACACTATTCTATATGATAGTTACATTGTGGGAACACCAGCAGTGTTGCTACACTATTCTATATGATAGTTACATTGTGGGAACACCAGCAGTGTTGCTACACTATTCTATATGATAGTTACATTGTGGGAACACCAGCAGTGTTGCTACACTATTCTATATGATAGTTACATTGTGGGAACACCAGCAGTGCTGCTACACTATTCTATATGATAGTTACATTGTGGGAACACCAGCAGTGTTGCTACACTATTCTATATGATAGTTACATTGTGGGAACACCAGCAGTGTTGCTACACTATTCTATATGATAGTTACATTGTGGGAACACCAGCAGTGTTGCTACA
The DNA here is from genome assembly GCF_038502225.1 of Cherax quadricarinatus. Lineage (NCBI taxonomy): Eukaryota > Metazoa > Arthropoda > Malacostraca > Decapoda > Parastacidae > Cherax > Cherax quadricarinatus. Next base: position 1,751,594 of record NC_091390.1, read on the forward strand.
CTATTCTATATGATAGTTACATTGTGGGAACACCAGCAGTGTTGCTACACTATTCTATATGTCAGTTACACCTCTCAGTGTATACATAAATACACACACCTCTCGATGTATATATACTGAGATATACACACCTCTCGATGTACATACCAGGATAACTAAATGAAATGTATTGATAACTGATGCCCAGTCATTCGTGTCTAGCTTAACTGAGACATTATTAACTAAGTAATTAACAGAGTTTTGTCAGATAATTCAACCCTTGACATGAGACAGTGTCTCAGCACGTGCTGGTGGTCCAGGAGCCAGAGGCAACACCTGGATCTCTGTATTTTAACTGTTTCGCTAGGGACTGATCACCTTCTGTCATGACTGAGGGACTAATCAACTTCGATTATGACTGAGGAACTGACTAACATCTGTGATGACTAAGGGACTATCTTCTGTGATGACTGAGGTACTGACCAACTTCTATCATGACTAAGGGAGTGACCACCTACTATCATGACTGAGGTACTGACCACCTACTATCATGACTGAGGTACTGACCACCTACTATCATGACTGAGGTACTGACCACCTACTATCATGACTGAGGGACTGACCACCTCCTATCATGACTGAGGTACTGACCACCTACTATCATGACTGAGGTACTGACCACCTAGTATCATGACTGAGGTACTGACCACCTACTATCATGACTGAGGTACTGACCACCTACTATCATGACTGAGGTACTGACCACCTACTATCATGACTGAGGTACTGACCACCTACTATCATGACTGAGGTACTGACCACCTACTATCATGACTGAGGTACTGACCACCTACTATCATGACTGAGGTACTGGCCACCTACTATTATGACTGAGGTACTGACCACCTACTATCATGACTGTGGTACTGACCACCTACTATCGTGACTGAGGTACTGACCACCTACTATCATGACTGAGGTACGGACCACCTACTATCATGAATGAGGTACTGACCACCTACTATTATGACTGAGGTACTGACCACCTACTATCATGACTGGGGTACTGACCACTTACTATCATGACTGAGGTACTGACCACCTACTATCATGACTGAGGTACTGACCACCTACTATCATGACTGAGGTACTGACCACCTACTATCATGACTGAGGTACTGACCACCTACTATCACGACTGAGGTACTGACTACCTACTATCATGACTGAGGTACTGACCACCTACTATCGTGACTGAGGTACTGACCACCTACTATCATGACTGAGGTACTGACCACCTACTATCATGTCTGAAGTACTGACCACCTACTATCATGGCTGAGGTACTGACCACCTACTATCATGACTGAGGTACTGACCACTTACTATCATGACTGAGTTACTGACCACCTACTATCATGATTGAGGTACTGACCACCTACTATCATGACTGAGGTACTGACCACCTACTATCATGACTGAGGTACTGACCACCTACTATCATGACTGAGGTACTGACCACCTACTATCATGACTGAGGTACTGACCACCTACTATCATGACTGATGAACTGACCACCTTCTATATGACTGAGGTACTGACCACCTACTATCATGATTGAGGTACTGACCACCTACTATCATGACTGTACTGGACTGAGGTACTGACCACCTACTATCATGTCTGAGGTACTGACCACCTACTATCATGACTGAGGTACTGACCACCTACTATCATGACTGAGGTACTGACCACCTACTATCATGACTGAGGTACTGACCACCTACTATCATGACTGAGGTACTGACCACCTACTATCATGACTAAGGGAGTGACCACCTACTATCATGACTGAGGTACTGACCACCTACTATCATGACTAAGGGAGTGACCACCTACTATCATGACTGAGGTACTGACCACCTACTATCATGACTGAGGTACTGACCACCTACTATCATGACTAAGGGAGTGACCACCTACTATCATGACTGAGGTACTGACCACCTACTATCATGACTGAGGTACTGACCACCTACTATCATGACTGAGGTACTGACCACCTACTATCATGACCACCTACTATCATGACTGAGGTACTGACCACCTACTATCATGACTGAGGTACTGACCACCTACTATCATGACTGAGGTACTGACCACCTACTATCATGACTGAGGTACTGACCACCTACTATCATGACTGAGGTACTGACCACCTACTATCATGACTGAGGTACTGACCACCTACTATCATGACTGAGGTACTGACCACCTACTATCATGACTGAGGTACTGACCACCTACTATCATGACTGAGATACTGACCACCTACTATCATGACTGAGGTACTGACCACCTACTATCATGACTGAGGTACTGACCACCTACTATCATGACTGAGGTACTGACCACCTACTATCATGACTGAGGTACTGACCACCCACTATCATGACTGAGGTACTGACCACCTACTATCATGACTGAGGTACTGACCACCTACTCTCATGACTGAGGGCCTGACCACCTACTATCATGACCTGACCACCTACTATCATGACTGAGGTACTGACCACCTACTATCATGACTGAGATACTGACCACCTTCTATCATGACTGAGACTACTGACCACCTACTATCATGACTGAGGTACTGACCACCTACTATCATGACTGAGGTACTGACCATCTACTATCATGACTAAGGGACTGACCACCTACTATCATGACTGAGGTACTGACCACCTACTATCATGACTGAGGTACTGACCATCTACTATCATGACTGAGGTACTGACCACCTACTATCATGACTGAGGTACTGACCACCTACCATCATGACTGAGGTACTGACCACCTACTATCATGACTGAGGTACTGACCATCTACTATCATGACTGAGGTACTGACCATCTACTATCATGACTGAGGTACTGACCACCTACTATCATGACTGAGGTACTGACCACCTACTATCATGACTGAGGTACTGACCACCTACTATCATGACTGAGGTACTGACCACCTACTATCATGACTGAGGTACTGACCATCTACTATCATGACTGAGGTACTGACCACCTACTATCATGACTGAGGTACTGACCATCTACTATCATGACTAAGGGACTCATATTAATATCAATATCATAATAATAATAGTAATAATAATAATCGACCCTGGTGACAGGGTTAACCCTGCCTGCAGATTAGAACAGTGACACACGTCTATTAGCAAGATAAACAGGGTAATCTTCCCTTATAATTATCTCCCTCCATAAGAGACTTCAGCCATGTATCATCTCCTCATTAATTCGCTTCGCTGGGAGATTAGCGAGGCCTTTATCTCTCCAGAAGCGAGACAGTGTCTCCTGTTTTGAGGGCAAGAGAAAGTGTCTAAGAGGAAGCTAGGTTGGTGTATAGTGTGTGTTTCTGTCTGTATATGCTGAGTAGTGTGTGTGTGTGTGTGTGTGTGTGTGTGTGTGTGTGTGTGTGTGTGTGTGTGTGTGTGTGTGTGTGTGTGTGTGTACTCACCTATTTGTGGTTGCAGAGGTCGAGTCACAGCTCCTGGCCCCGCCTCTTCGCTGATTGCTACTAGGTCCTCTCTCTCCCTGCCCCATGAGCTCTATCATACCTCGCCTTAAAACTATGTATGGTTCCCGCCTCCACTACTTCACTTTCTAGGCTATTCCACGGCCTGACTACTCTATGACTGAAGAAATACTTCCTAACATCCCTTTGATTCATCTGAGTCTTCAACTTCCAATTGTGACCTCTTGTGTCTGTGTCACATCTCTGGAACATCCCGTCTTTGTCCACCTTGTCTATTCCGCGCAGTATTTTATATGTCGTTATCATGTCTCCCCTGACCCTCCTGTCCTCCAGTGTCGTCAGACCGAT